>NC_065515.1:2399708-2431098 GCF_006386435.1 Epinephelus moara
GATGAAGGAGGGATGAAGGAGAGATGAAGAAGGGATGAAGGAGAGATAAAGGAGGGATGAAGGAGGGATGAAGGAGAGATGAAGAAGGGATGAAGGAGAGATGAAGGAGGGATGAAGGAGAGATGAAGGAGGGATGAAGGAGGGATGAAGGAGACTTCAGACTGTTTACTTACAGCACAGCTGGAGTCCTGCGGGGTGAAGCTGTGAAGTCTGCGAGGGGAGCTAGCCGCTAACAGCTAGCTGCTAACAGCTAACTGCTAACAGTTAACTGCTAACAGTTAACTGCTAACAGCTAACTGCTAACAGTTAACTGCTAACAGCCACAGCTGCAACTAACAAACTCCACAGATCCATTCAGGATCCATCCACAGTCAGACACACACGGCTGATTATTCACTGCTGAGTTACAGCTCACAACTCGCACCAAACATCCTGGTGCAGACTATTTACTGGAGTTTACCAGCCTGTCGCTCATCAGGCATCTGAAGATCATTACAAGCTGTCAGTGTCCGACAGTCCACCACCAACATTTACATCACGTCTCATCAACAAAAATGAACATAGTTTTTATTATCAAGATCTATTTTTAGCTCGTCATGGTTTCGTTTTCCTCACGGAACAACAGTTGTTGATGATAAATTTTCGTCAGCTAAATTAACAGTGATCTATGGGCCCCTGGGCACAGATGTGCAAAAGGCCCCACCACCTCTCCGACACACAAACTCTGTGTTGTTTCCTCCTTTTTGGTTGTGTTGTGTCTCTGCTGTTCCCTCGAGTCTCTCTGTGGTCAGTCTGAATCCTTTCCTGGTCAGCACATGCTACAATAATGTGAGGGACACTTTACAGATGAAGAGGGGGGGCCCCGACACGTTGGTCCCCGGGGCCTGGCTTGTGCACTCAGAGTCTTCTCAGAGAGGCTCAGGTGAGTATTTTCAGGTAGTTAGTGGATAGATTCATATCACAGGGGGGCCGTACGAGGTCCTTTACACCATCTCTGATCTTTTCCTCTGTCACTCATTTCAACAGCTGAGTTTTTGGACCTCAAAGAAAAGACGCACTTTTAAGTGGCAGGTGGAGACTTCCTGCATGTAGCTTCTGACCGACCAGCAGGTGGAGCTGTGACATCACAGATCAGCTGGTTTATCAGCTGTGGGTTGTTATGAAGAAAACCAGACATCCACATGAGTCACAGACAGTCAGTCAGACAGACAGAGACACAGACAGTCAGACAGACAGACAGACTGACTCATTCGTCTGCTTCACTGACCACCTCACTGTCTGTAAATCTCAGACACTTTCTCCTCATGCAGTCACTTTTTCTGCTGACTTCACTTTCACCTCTCACAGCTCAGCACTTCTCCCAAAATAACACAACATGATGAATTTTACGTCTAATTACTGCAAACACGACCAAACCTTTGTGCTGAAGTCACTGAACGTTTGGAGCCAGGCTGAATGAACGGCTGGTCACAAACAGTTTTTCAACTAAAAGGAGTTTTGCAGGATTTTTAAAGCTCGTTCTGTTTTAAAGACTTCAGTGTTTCTCAACAACAAACATCTTCAATGTAGAAGTGCACATGGCTAATGTCTGACGATGGATGACTGCTTGTTGTATTTTGGTTATTTCATGTCTGTATTAACAGAAATCTTGTGATGAGTGTGATTTGTTTTTCACAGCGAGTGTCAGTTTTCGTCTGTGTCAGTTGATCTGCTGAGATGTGTTCACACTGGCAGCGGGCCAGCAGCGAGTGTGTGAGTGTTTGCTGAGTCATGTTGTTGACCTGCTCCTCTCCTCTTACTGGAATCACTCTGTTACTATGAACTTTTCATCTGCAGGGCTGTTATCACATTTTCTGCTTTCATACGAGCTTTTTGCATTTTGTCACGTCTTCTGTTTTTCTCTGATTTCTCGGTCTCAGCACCTCCTGCTGCTGCTGCTGCTGCTGCTGCTGCTGCTGCTGTTGCTGCTGCTGCTGTTGCTGCTGCTGCTGCTGCTGTTGCTGCTGCTCTGCACAGTCTGCATCTCAGCTGCACTTTGGTGGATCAGTGTTTTACCATCTGTGTTTTCTGCCCTGTTAGCAGCCGAGCGCATGGTGATGTCAGTCTGCTTGTCCGTCTGACACTTTGTTCCAGAGTGAGACATCTCTACAACTGCTGCTCAGATTTCCATGAAATGTGTCATGCTCCGGGCGGGATGAGTCGTCATAATCCTGCTGACCTTTCCTCCAGTGACACCATCAGGAATTAATTCCCAGTTGTACACAGGAAATATTGAAATCTACTCAATCTGAACTGAAATGTGATCAGAGAGCAAAAATCTCCTAATGTGCACATATAAACATACAACATATAAACATGTGCAAACAGACAACATGCAAACAATATACAATGTGTAAACAAGTTATTAACACGTATGAGTAACGTGCCAAAAAGACATTAACATGTGGTGGTGTAATTCACTGGTCTGATCATGATATGATATCATATCGATTCTTTGGACAACGATACGACACATGTCGATATTACAGAGTCTGCCACAATACAGTTTTGATTCGATGTGATTCAGACGCCTGCGATCGATGTGGGACAATATCATCTGATCAGGTAACAGAATCTGTCTCAGAAGCAGCTGCTGCATCTTTCTTTTTTACTTTGGCCATGAAAGATAAAAAAAAACATAATTTAAATATTTACAACAATGAAGTTTAAACTCCACTAGCACACATTAAACAGCACATGGATCAGTTCAACCTTCAGAGCTGTCATCATCCTTTTCATAAAACTTCAGGACTGTCTGTCTCAATGTGAAGACAAACTTGTCCAACAGCCATAAAACAACAAGATCATGTAACAAAGGTTTAAATTCAGCTCAACAATAAATGTCAAGGCTCACAAACCTAACAGCTGTTTTTCATTGGTCAGTCATTATTAGTTTGTTCAGTTTCAGCCTGCAGGTCCAGTCAGGTGACGGTACGTCCTGGTTTATCTCGTAACAACACTGTTCACATACGACATGTGTTCTGTCTGCTGACCTGTAATTTCTCCATAATCAAAATATTTAATAATCTCATCGTCTTTCTCTCGACTGCTCTTCATCTGCCTGCCGCTGTTTGACGGTGACACAGGCTTTCAAAATAAAAGCGTATCCTAAAGATGAGGATATGGATCGATGTTTTCACCTTTCATCGATGATATTGGATTGTTGATCACTGAATCGATGAATTGATCCAGACGGATGGATCGTTACGCTCTTGTGAACATATGCAAACAAGTTATTAACAAGTATGAACAAATGTGCAAACATAAACATGTGCAAAGTTATACACGTGTATGAACAAGTTATTAACATGTATGAACTGATTGTAAACATGTATGACCTCATGGTGTGTTTTTACACTGTATGTTTTTGTGGTGTCGTTCCTCGTCGTCCTGTTGTTGTTGTTGCTCTGCTGCGAGTTCCCGACAGCGATCGTCAGACTCTGACCTCAGATCTGATCAGAGTCCAGGTTTCATTGTGCAAACAGGTAAACACTGCTGCTGCCTCACTTCCTGTTCACCACACTGGAAATCACAGCATACTCACAGCATGCTCTGTTTGTGCAGTCATCATCATCCTCATCTTCATCATCATCTTCATCATCATCATCAGCAGCAGCAGCAGCAGCAGCAGTAGTGGTAGCAGCTGTGGTCGGGTTTCCTGCAGCTGAGGGACTGAACGAGGTCAAGTTGTCGTTGCTGCTGTTGAGCTGGGCTGAGAGTTTTGCCTGGTATCACCTCAACACATTCCTGAGGGAGGAGGAGGAGGAGGAGGAGGAGGAGGAGGAGGAGGAGGAGGGAGGAGAGAAAGTGGAGCTCTGAGGATTCACATAAAGAAAAAAGCAGATTGTTTCCCTGCAGCAACTTTCTAATTTTCCAGGGAAAGCTGAGCTCCACCCAGCTCCATGTTGTCACTCTGACCTGATCTGAGGTTGGAGTGAATAAAGAGATGAAGAGAAACTGTGCAGCAGAGCAGTCAGAGGTTCAGCCATGCTCGTGGGGAGGTTACAGCGAGTGTTTTCTCATGAACTTCAACACACACTTCCCCCAGCTGCCGCTGCAGGGAGTCAAACAGCTGACTGAGCTGCAGGAACTATTCCAGGAACCCAGAGACCTTCCTGCTGAGGACCGGCCTTCTTTTACATAGCGATGAGGATGATGAAACACAGAGCAGAATGAATAACTGCATCGAGGTGATGTGAGGTCAAGTTAGCTGCAAAGAATAAAGGAAATCTGTGTAACTGTGTAACACAGAGATCCTGACACAGAGCTGCAGCAAACTGCCTTCATCACGCTGCCTTTGCTTTTTTACATAGAACCAAACAGCGCCGGTGTAACGCTGCCGCAACGTGTGATTTTAACGGCATGATGGCATCCTGGAAGCAGAAGAGGCGTGATGGCTAACACAACTGCATCAGCCTCTAGTGGGCATTGGGCAGCGTTGTCTAAAATGACATCACATGTCGGTAGCAATCATTTAGCGTCCTTGTTATATGGCGGTGGATCTCGTCCTCTGCTCGGAGGGTAAGGAGCTCCTGGACCTCATTGTTGCCCCAGTGTGTGGAGGCCCCTGTTGTTCCTCCTTCAGTTAGCTGCTAACTGCTAACCACTGCTCTATAAATCTCCCGTTGGTGGGTCGCACATGACACACGTCATCAAAACATCACACCCGTCCCGTCTCACCCGCTGTCTCTATCACACCAATGCTGATTTGACTCTGATACCGTGTCTGCTGCCAGCTGAAAGGTGAGACAGCTCGGTGAAGGTAGTGTGAAAGGGGCTTGCAGTAAAGCAGAGAGTGACGGTACTGTCAATTTCCTAAACACACACGAGATTTTATCTTCAGCGTCTCAGCTAGATGCATCATGTTGTGTTTAAAAGTCTACATGTAATTATAAAACTGGACAGTTTCAGTTTCACTATCGTTAAGTGTTCAGATGGCTCGATGATGTCAGCGGGAACTTTGGGCTCTTCAGAATAAAACATCTTCTGTCTTATCAGCATTCAGCGAACACTTTAGATTCTGTAGAGACGTCTGCAGAAAGTTGAAAGCAGATTGTGATCCTGATGTAGTTTAAATTGAAGAGAGACAAATGCAGACAAAATTGTGTCATCTACATAGAAACAGATACTATAACAGAGGTTCAAATCGCATACGTCTGTACTAAACACTCAATATTTTGAGTTCACAGGTGCACTAAGTGCGTCCACACTGCATAGTACAGGGAAAATGCAGTGTTCTTCTGGCACGCTCAAAACGATCCAAACGTTAAGGGTGCACTGACCATTCTCACCCTCACCTCACCTCAGTGGTCACAGTCTTTGTGACATAGCAGAAGCCACACCACAAACTTCTCAACTTTTGACATGGCGGGTGGAGACAGCAAGGAGCCTGAGCTGGCTACAGTGAACACCACCACATTACACAGATGGATGTTAGATATGTGTTTTTGCACTAAATACCAATACTGTTGTCTAATAGAAGTCATCAGTGATGTTTGTTGGGTCTGTAGTGATTTGGTAATGCCAACAATTACGCGAGTGCTAACGTTAGCATTCTCTAGATAGCTAACTTGCTCCATTTTAATCAGCACTCACATTGTGGCGTAAGTTTGGTTTATGTGTGGGCGAAGACAGCGGTCAAACGTTGGTGATGATGCCCCACTGTGTTTGCAATTCACCAATTTAAAAAAAAGATGAAGAAGAGGGGGTTAAACATCAACACAATCAAGACTTCTGGTAAGTGCAAAATGGCAGTGCGCGATTTGAGACAACACTACTCTGCACTGAAGTGTACTGATAGAAGGATGTGATTTGAGGCACACTCACAGTCTTTATGTGCAGGACCCAGTACAGACCCTTGTGGTGCCCCCTTATTAAAAAAAAAAAAAAAGATAAGTAGTTAATGAACGATTATTGCTGTCTCTTAAAGCTTTTCAAAATATACTTCAAAATATTTTTTTCCAGGAAAACAGGAAGAAAAACCTCCAGTCTGAGCTTCACTTTTTATTTCTCACATACTCAACATGTCTCACTGTGCAGTCAAATACTGAGCGTGATATGTAAGAAATGAAAAGTGAATTTTTCATTTTTCTGATCTTTGAATCAATCAGCTGAGGATGAAATATCCAGCCTGCACTTATCTGCAGCTTTCATGTGAATTTTTGTAGCATTCACACCAACAAACTGCTGACTCTGCACTCTGTAATGCACCAAAAATAACTTCAACAGCATCATAAGTAGCGATAGATAACCCTGGGAAACGATGGTTTCACATGACGGCAGCAGAAAGAGACAGAAGATGAAGGAAGGTGAAAGCCTTCCCTCTGTCGCTCTGTGAGCTGCGGTTCAAACCAGAAAACCAGAAGCCGTCAGCGGCAGCAGAAACTTCAGAGGGGAAACCCCGCCCGCTGCTTCTGTCTCTGTGTGGGAACATGAAGGTCATGTGACTGCATCAGATGTGTCACTGTGACTCCGTGACGTCCTGCCATGATGGAAGTGAGGCCTGCTGACGGCGTCTCAATGGTTAAACCAACACTGACTGATGTGAGTGTGATTATATGAAGAGCTTGAATTAATGTTTATGTTTTCATACGTTCTCTGACTCCAGAATCGTCCTCAGTTAAAGGAACAGTCCAACATTTTTTGTTTTTCTGTGTTTTTCTGTTGTTGTTTGTTTATTTTTATCTGATGTCCGTCTGTATGCTGCCATATTGACGATGAAACTGTGGAAAGAATGACCTCGTACAAACTCATTTGGATGTAAACCCTCTCCGTGAACAAAGTTCCTCTTCCATCAGTCCCACAGTTATCAGTCTTTTATTGAGAGCCCATTTATCAAACTGTGGCACGATGCATCCAGTGTGTGTTAGAGGCGGCCCTCGACACGCGTCACATGATGCGCCGCACTGCGGTTGCTCTGGTGTGTTTTCAGCTTTACTTTTCTCCATCTCTGTAGTTTCTTGTGTGACTGAGAAACCAACCACAGAGTGGACAATCTGCTTCCTGTTTACATCAGCAGGCGCATGCTCAGTGTACGTGAAAGGTATATGAGGCGTGTTAATATGGACAGAGATGATTTCTGATACGCAGCTAAGTGTTAATGGAGCATCAGTGCTGATGTGAGGCTGTGATTCACACAGAATCCTCTCAGTGTTTGAACATGAAGAGAAATATAGAGCATGAGGTTAAAATAGAGACAAACAGAGAGCGGGCTGTGGCTTCAGATCCTTCAGGAGATAAATATTTAGCAGCAGGAGGAGGAGGAGGAGGAGGAGGAGGAGGAGGAGTGAACACCACCACAACACATTGGTCGTGCTCTGAGAACATCTTCCTCCTCCTCCTCCTCCTCTCTGCTGTATCAGTGTGACTCCCACACTCTCCTCCTCTCTGAGTGTGTCTGTCACATTAAACAGTATGAAAGCTATAACACACACACACACACACACACACACACACACACACACTGTATGTGTGACCTTTACAGGGTGACATCACACTGAGTCATCAGCATTAGATAACAGCCTCAGTTGAACAGGACCATGATGCTGATGATGATGATGATGATGATGATGATGATGAAGGTGCATCATGGGAGAAAAACTTGATATTGTTTATTGTTTGCTTTTTGTCACATTCCAGTGTTGAAAAGTAACTAAGTACATTTACCCTGATGTACTTTTTTTTTGTATTTTTACTCAAGTAATGTTTTGACCTGGCATGAAGTACTTTTAGACCGAGGTATTTGTACTTTTACTAAAAGTATCTGAGTACTTCCTCTGCCTCTGCTGTCAGAGTAAAAGCTGAAGTCCTCTGTCACCGTCTGAACACACAGAGTCTGAACATATGTTTTAAAGGAGCAGTCCAACAGACTGTCCCCTGTCCTCCCTTGGAGACAGACGAGGAGACGGACGGTGTGTATGTTCCCACAATGCATCAGGAACTGAGCACGCAGGAGGCTGCATCTCGACCACAGACAAAACACCCACCTTCTACACGCTCACAGGTTTTCTGTTTGGTATGTTGCATCACACGACGTGACCAAAAAACATGAATACATGAATTACAACAAAATAATACAAATAAATGAAAAAGAAATTATAGTAAAAATAACAAATAACAAGGAATAATGGATACAAATAGATAGAAAAATATAATAATAATAATAATAATGATAACACAGATAAATATAATGAGTGTAATACTATTTTACTAATATAAATAAATAAATAATAATGCAAACAATAAGCCTTATAAATAAATAAAACAATTAGGCTGCCCCTGCAGTCGTTATAGCTTCTGTCTGTCTGTCTGTGTTAAAATACGACGAGTCGGGAAGAGATCACGTTGAATTCATGATGCAGCTGTTTCCAATCAGCTGATGCAAACTTAACCTCAGTGCCTCATCTCTTATTTTGTGTGAAACGTTGTGCCTGTGGGTAAAGTTAAAGTTTGTGAGTTTTCTGTCACATGTCTGCGAACATCAACTCACTTTGCAAACTGCGTCTGTTTTGTAATAAATAGATGAAATGAACTTTATAATCAGGATGCAGCAGAACTTAAGTGGACCTTAAGATGTTTGTGAAACATTTCCAACATGAGTCTGTTTCTCTGGAAGCTTCCTGCCAACATCCTCTGATGAAACGTCCCCTGATCAGCTCTGATGGAGGCTGCTGGGTGTTTTATGGAGG
This sequence comes from Epinephelus moara, assembly GCF_006386435.1. Taxonomy (NCBI): domain Eukaryota; kingdom Metazoa; phylum Chordata; class Actinopteri; order Perciformes; family Serranidae; genus Epinephelus; species Epinephelus moara. The sequence goes on from NC_065515.1 coordinate 2,408,435, forward strand.
ATCTGATTAGCAGCAGCAGCACTTAACAGCTCAGGTTACTGCAGAGTTTAGTCAGCACGTCGATGAGCTCAGAGCTGCTCATCGTCCCATCACACACATTAAAAGGCTCTGATTCAACCTGAGCTGCAGAGACATTAAACCCTCCTGCAGTGTGAGCACGTCAGGGAGTGACCTCTGTGTGTTTGCACACTGATGTAGGTCAGAACAGCACCCGGATCACCGTGTCCTTACTGACACATCCACTGTTTGATTTGCATATTCGCGTGTTTAATTTCCTCCTTCAATTATGAGCTGAGGATGTTTTCACAGTGACTCATGTTGTTATGTGTCTCAAGCCTCTGCAGCTGCCAGTAAAATGGTTTCTTTCATCTACGTACAAACAGAATTGTGACGAGGAGGAGAAACCTGCAGAGCTGCTGCCAGATGAATGTAACGTTCAGCTGCAGCTCTGCAGCTTTCAGCCTGTTTTAGCTCCTGGTTTTGGTTTATGCAGCACATTTATATAATAACTGTAAAGTGCACAATTATAACGTTAACCTCAGATCTCAGGATTCCTCCAACAGTGCCCATTAAATATGTATAAAAAGAAAATCATGCAAGTAAAAAGAGAGAGACATTAAATAGTGCAGAAGTTAAAGACACAACATATATAGAATAATACATATTTGTGGTGGAGGTAAATGAACTGTGATGTCATCAGGATTATATTAAATGTATATGTGTAATGAGAAGTGATAAATATGTACATGTAAACAGTAACAGAGATGTAAACAGGTGGTTAATGTACTCGAGGTAAATTCTGGACTGAAAAATTACAGAGGGGAGAAGTGTCACAGGCACACCACATATCATGGAGATTACCAAAGGACTGAAGGGACGTCTGGTCGACTCGAACACATACGTAAGTGGAAACAAGTTGTAAACCAGACCACAGAAACTTTACATCAAATACACAACTTAAGGACATTACATCATTTGTGGGGCACTAATTCATATTATACTAATTAGCGTTGTATGAGGACAGGTTGTTCCAGCAGCTGTTTTCAAAACAAATAAAATAATGATGAGGAAGAGACCTCAGTGATACAGTCCTTTAGATTTTAACCCTTTAAAATTGGGCCTGCTGCAGACGGTTGCAGGAGATCGTTGTTTGAATAATCCTGTTTAAATAGATCTAAAATAAGAACTATATTAACTCCAGCATTCATGATATTTTCCCTGGGAATTTCCTCGTGATGGCTACGTCAGATCATTGTTTGCAGAATTCTGTGTATTGATCTAAAATAAGAACCATAGCAGCAGCATTCATTCTTTTTGCAGCGGAAAGCGAAGGCTTCTGTCCTCTGTGTCATCATGTTGTAATGACGTCATTGTGTTACATAACGTGTGGTGCAAAACTGGTGGCACCAGAGGAATGAATTATTAATCTATTACAACGCCTAACTACATAGTCGACATGGTTTAGATCAAATCTTTGGCCGTTTTTATTTTGTAGCACCAGCCGGATCACCGTGTCCTCACTGACACATCCACTGTTTGATTTGCATATTAACATGTTTAATTTCCTCCCTCAGTTCTGAGCTGAGGATGTTTTCACAGTGACTCATGTTATTACATGTCTTAACAGCTGACAATAAATTAATTTGAGCACAAACGCAAACATGACGAGGAGGATAAAACCTGCAGAGCTGCTGCCAGACGCAACGTTCAGCTGCAGCTCTGCAGCTTTCAGCCTCTTTTAGCTCCTGGTTTTAGCTCCTACATATTTATTTCATAATTGTCAAAAGCAAAACACTCATAGTCTTAACCTCAGATCTCAGGTTTCCTCCAACAGTGTTCATTAAATATGTATAAAAAGAAACTCATGCACGTGAAATCCTGCTGCTGACAGTTTGGGATTGTGTAACCTGTTATCAGATGGGCTGACCAAACATCAAGAGAGCAGGCTGCAGCCAACAAGTTCTTTTTTACTTGCAATTTTTTTCCAGCATTATTGGTGGTGGTCCTACAGCTCACAAGGTGGGCCAGCCCATGGCCTGTCTGAGCCTGTATACAGCAGGGCCGCCCCTGAAAGCCAAAGGTCTGAATCATCTGTCAGAGACCCCTCAGTCGACTAAGATTCTTCAAGTCAAGCCATCTTTTTTTTTGTAGTTGTCGTTTCTTGTCAGTCAGTGACATTCGGTCCTCAGATTTTGCTGCCGAGTGAGTGCTCCTCGCTTTCACACTGCTCGTCGGCACAGGAAGCTGCAGATCCAGACCCAGGGTGAGTCTGAGTGAGACGGAGGCAGCTGCCTGGAGGAATAGAGGCTTTGCCTGGTCAGCCTCTGACATCACATTGTCTTCTGCCATCTGCTTAGATACTTACAGTAACTTACAGTAACTTATGATTCACTCTCTGACTTTTGTTTGTGTCTGCAACAAATGTTGTTGCACATCTCTGATCCATTGTTAGCATAGTTAGCATGCATTAGCTCCAACTTGGCTTGTGTACATGAATGTCACTGTCACCCTAAACGTCCCTCTGAACCATGTTCAAACTCTCAGACCCTGTAGATGGAACAAAGGAATGAACTGTTGAGTGTTCATACTGAACAGACCCACCGTACAGACAGGTAGTAAAGACTTCCTGTCTGGTTCAGTCTCAGTGTTTCCAGCTGCTGTCTTCAGAATAAATAAAGAGGACACACACGACCTCAGTGAAACAGCCTCTTACACTGTAATGACCCTGTGACCTTTTCCTCTAGCGCCACCTTCAGGACAAACTTACACTTTTGGCTCTGTCTCTCAGAAGGACAGAAAAATCTCATTGTTCTGCAGATTCCACAAACATGAAAACAACATGATGGTTCAACACCAGAGTGCGTGAAGTGAGCAGGAATGTAAAGCAGCTGCAGAGCAAAGTGAAACCAGACGAGCCTGTCAGAGGAACTGAAGTGACTTCCTCTTATTGAACTTGACTGTCCTGCCTGAAAGAAACATTTCCAGTTCAGTTATCGTCTCACCGCAGGAAAGTCTGCTCATGTGGACGAATACCTGGAGCTCATTCATCCAGAATAACGAGTCCTAAATATAATATGAAGCTGACAGAGATGAGGAAACTATCAGGACATCTTTATACTATGTCCTAAAAAATACACACTGTAGTGCTTGTATTTAACATTGTTATTGTTATGGCGTTTCTTTGCTTCCATGTGTTGGTCTCATCAGACGGTGTGTGTTACAGTTTTAGGCTCTGACGGTCCGTCACACAGCTGCAGGAAGTGCCGTTCATTTCTACTGAAACAGCAGCTGGTGCTAAAAATAGACCTCAGAGCTGCAGCCAACACTCACACACAGTTGAACACACTCTCACTGTTCATAACTTTTACAGAGGGGGAGATAAGCATCATCATCATCATCATCATCATCATGGCTCCATTCATCTTCCCTTTGGTACCAGCAGAATCCAAATTAAATACTTTCCTGTGTTATTCCACTTTATTGCACATAACCTTTTCATGGATTGAAATGTTTTGATTTCCCTCTGAGATGTGGAGGAGGAGAAGGACAGAAATACTCAGTCAGCTACAAGTACTTGAGTAAATGTACTCCACTGATTTCCAGATGATGCAGATGTGATGTTTTGGACGTTCAGCGAAGCGTCTGTCCTCAGCATCTCTACGTAAGGACAGACAGCAGCTGGAATTGTGTTGTGTCTCGTGAACGACATGCTCAGCATCGTTTGCATTCTGTGGTGGGAGGAAAAGTCTGGTTGAGGTGTTTATCATTCCCAGGAAGCAGCGAGCCGCTTCAACTCCGTCTCACACGATGACACCACGTCTGGATGCTTGGTTGTTTCTGAGCTGCTCAGACTGAGCATCACAGACAGAGAGCTGTGATTGGCTGGCTGGTGTCTGTTAAAGTCAAACTGAGGTGGAGCGTTTGAAGTCAGGGGGACACTGTGTGTTCCAGCTGCAGGACGTCTCTGCTCCAGAAGTGAAAATATTCCTGGTATGTGAGTGTTTTCAGAGCAGAGAGATGTTGTGATCTTTCCTGTTATTGTCTGACTCATCTCTGTTGGACGGACACTCTGTTGGACGGTATGGGACATTGTGTAATCCGGTCAGGAGAGTAAACCAGAGGAACATGTCTCTGTGGTTTCCTGCAGATGCTTCTGGTTTTGGCTCGGCGCTCAGCACACGCCGCTCCGTCACCTGAAGGTTCACAGCCTGCAGACGTGTCATCACATTGGAATGTAGCTGCAACACCGCCTGAAATAACTCCACAGACAGACACCACTTCACCAGTACACCCCCTGACCATCTCATCATACCATGAAGGGATGGGACGAGGGTCACATGACTCAAGACACCAGTGGATGTGTGTCATCTGAGTTGAATATGAGTGGAAAGACTGCAGTTATCCTGCAGCTTCATGATCCAGAGAGATGAGAGATAAGAGAGAGACGCTGAGGTGACAGGAACCTGAACCACAGCCATCCTCTGCAGCGTCTGTCCAAAGAGACAGTTTTAAAAACTTATTGCAAATATAAAAAACCCAAAGTGTCACTGAACAGCAGTGTAGAATCAGTCAGAGCACTTGTTAGATCAAACAGTTTTGGAGAACTGAGAGACTGAAACTGCAGACCTGAAGTGACGTACTGTGGTGCGTTGCATCATGTAACATGCGTCAAGTGGCACACACCGCATGCATTTCCCTGCAGCTCAGTTATCACTACTTCTACTTACAGATCTGAACTTCCTCCACCTCTGCGTTAGCTTCAGATCATGTGTGGACAGCTGCTAAATAGAGTCGATTTCACACCTGGAGAGCCGATCTCCAGAGCTGTGACACAACAGGAAGCATCTTTTTGATTATAGTCTTTACAATGACAGGATTGTGGGTCGTTCAGCTCGGGATAATTCTTAAGGTCAACAACAAGTCTCTCCTCATCCGTTCTTCATCACACACAAGACACAGCAACAGCTACAGATCTCTTTATACATCCATGGTGAGGAGAGAAGTCGAGCTGCTACAGGAGCAGAGAAGAAGAAGAGCTGCTACGGGAGCAGAGAAGAAGAGCTGCTACAGGAGCAGAGAAGAGCTGCTACAGGAGCAGAGGAGAAGAGCTGCTACGGGAGCAGAGGAGAAGAAGAGCTGCTACAGGAGCAGAGGAGAAGAGCTGCTACAGGAGCAGAGGAGAAGAGCTGCTACGGGAGCAGAGGAGAAGAATACAGGAGCAGAGGAGAAGAGCTGCTACGGGAGCAGAGGAGAAGAAGAGCTGCTACAGGAGCAGAGAAGAAGAGCTGGTACGGGAGCAGAGAAGAAGAAGCAGTGAAGAAGAGCTGGTACGGGAGCAGTGAAGAAGAGCTGGTACGGGAGCAGTGAAGAAGAGCTGGTACGGGAGCAGAGAAGAAGAACTGCTACGGGAGCAGAGAAGAAGAGCTGCTACGGGAGCAGAGAAGAAGAGCTGCCACAGGAGCAGTGAAGAAGAGCTGCTACGGGAGCAGTGAAGAAGAGCTGCTACGGGAGCAGAGAAGAAGATCTGTTACAGGACCAGAGAAGAAGAGCTGCTACGGGAGCAGAGAAGAAGAGCTGCTACGGGAGCAGAGAAGAAGAGCTGCTATGGGAGCAGAGAAGAAGAGCTGCTACGGGAGCAGAGAAGAAGAGCTGCGATGAGAGCTGGTGTGTGCCATCAGAGAGCGAGTGGAGGAAATGAATTTATTTCTGTGGCGGTGAGGCTATGACTAACTCTGGATAGGACAGTGGTGTTGTACATCAGACATATTTTTTTGACGTGCCATTTGCTGGTGTGTTTTGCTCGGAGACCGGCTGGTTGGTACCACAACGTCACTTTTGCTTTGACAGGTCAAAATGACAACGATATTTTTACTGTCACATGTCGGCACAGTAACAACTCGACTTCACTCGTCGGTCCATTTGTGTTTATTTTCTTTTTTTTCTGTTATGAGCTGTTGTTTGTGTTTTGTGTTGGTAGAAGGGGTTTTTAAAAATTACTGTTGCTGGTGCTGCGTTAGTCGATGTGTTCGACCAGTCATTGTACACGTGTGTTACCATGGTTTCTCCTGTGCTGGGAAAGATTCTCTTCTGACACAGGAGCTAATGAAGTCCTTCAAAATGGCGTTCTGAGATTGTTCATAGTTTTTACAGTGTGGACACGACACAGTGGAGAGTAGGAGATTCTCTGATCTGAGAACACTTCATATTGACCTTGCTGTGTGGTGACAGGTCTGAAGGAAAGGCATGGGTAGATTGTGAGACAGTGGGCCCCTGGGCACAGACACGCAAAAGGCCCCACCTCCTCTCCTGGGGCTCCTGACAGTTAAGGCCCTGACACACCAAGCCGACGGTCGGCTGTCCACCAAAGTCGGGCCATTGGTGAGTGTCTGTCGGCCTAGTTTTTGCGGTGTGTCCCGCACTGTCGGCACTTTGGCGTCAGCGTCGGCGGCTTTTTGGCCGATTGAGCATGTTGAAATGGCGGCGGAGCTTGTCGGTGAGAGAGATCACTCTGATTGGCTGTTCAGGTTTTATTTCCTCGCCCCTGTAGCGAGTGAATCTGCCTGTAGTGAAACCGGGGCTAACCGGTGCTTCCTCCTCAGGCTCCACTTCACTCAGCTGCCCCACAGACCCGCTGCTTCTTCACACTTTAACCTGAATAACAAACCGGAGCTAGCTGGGAGCGGCTAGCGGAGCGTTAGCCGCAGCATGACCGGAGGGAAGCACAGCCAGTTAGCCTCCGCTAGTCTCTGAGCTAGCCCCGGCTCTCCGTTTGGATCCAACCGGAGCACCGAGCCCTGGTTTGTTATTCAGGTTAAAGTGGGAAGAAGCAGCGGGTTTATCGGGCAGCTGAGTGAAGTGGAGCCTGCGGAGGAAACACCGGGACCGTCTGGATGTAATAGTCCGTGGAGGTGCTGCGGTGCTCGGCTGCACAGATAGGAAACCCCTCGGCTGACAGGATGTACCACTCTCTCACTCCGCTCTCTCTCACGCAGGCGCAGAACGTACGTGCTACTTGGCCGTCGGATGTAGTCTGTGTAGTGTGTTCAAATGCAACTGACACAGGGCGACGTGAGGCGACGTAGACGACGCAACAGTTGGCTTTCGTCGCCGCTAGTTCTTTGATGTCGGTTTGGTGTGTCCGCACCTTTAAAAGCACATCCTCCATACATTCAACCATCCAATCGTCACAAGAATAAATAATAGACAATAAATAGGTGTACTGGTCAGTGAATCACACAGATGGTATCCTGGGTGAGTACAGTCTTCGATGATGGCTGAGGCTCTGCTGAGGTTGCGGGTGTTAGCAACCACTTCCAGGGAAGGGAGAGGACACCTGATGATTTTTTGTGCTGTGTTTATCACCCTTACTGTGTGCTGCTGTACAGACTGTGATGCAGTACACCAGGATACTTTTAGTGGAAGCACAACAGCATGTTTCCAGCAGCTGTTCATTCAGACAGCTTCTTTTCAGCAGCCTCAGGAAGTGCACCGAGGTGTTAACAGACCAGGTGAGGTTACAGTCAGCAGGAGTCTGGTCATGTGATCAGATAGAGACTTGAGACTTGATAGAGACATCATCATTACAGACCTGTATGTGACAGAAATATCAAATAAAATAAGAAATGATTCATGTAATTGAGTATTTTTTCAGTGTATCCATAGTTTTGATAGTTTATAGAATAAGCATCTGTTATTGCTACTGACTGTTTTCACAGAAAATGAAAGCAAAGCAAATCATGATGGAGATGGGTTTGCACTTTGAGGGCATTTTAATTTAATGTGAGTTCCTTTTTTAACACAGTGTATAGTTAGCGATCTCGCACCACCCCACAGGCCCCAGTTACAGCCCTTCACCTGACACTTTGGGCCCCTGGGTCTGTGACCAGGAGGCCTGCTCAGTAACCCATCTGTGGGTGAAGGAAAACACATCGAAGGAAAGCTGTCTGAATCTGTCACTCTTTAACTTCACAGTTTGAACTCTGATCTCTTTCAGCCTGATTCCTCATCAGTAAACTGAGCTGCTGCTGTTTGTTAGCATCATGCACAGAAAACCACAGACACATGAACAGACACACTTTGCAGTGTGGAAGTGTTTTGGTTTGAACACCAGTGCTGGAACGATCTGTGGCTGTGAGTCCTGCCAGCTGGGATCAGATGAGGTCAAATAAATGTGTTGGTTCTGACTCACACTGGAAGTTCTGGTTTCAGATGTGCAGCTCATGATGTGTGGCTGACTCGGCTTCATGTGCAGATCTTATAGTTTCTGCTTTTTGTGTTTCCACAGCTGCAGAGTTGAATCAGTGCTTTTCCTCGGAGCTCGTGTGTCAGTGATCGTCCTCTGGGATGTAGCCTGAATCAGCTGTGATGAATAAAAACCCTCCAAAACTGATGTTATTATTTTGTGTCTCTCTGCAGCCTTCCTGTCAGTTTGCAGCGAGCCGGCCTGGCTGCACCTCTCTGCTCTCTCGTCACGCAGCAGGTTTGGTAGCAGGTAATTAAAGGTGGAACATAATGAGCAGAGTCAGGTGTGTCAGTCTGACTCCATTAAACATGTCGTGTCAGAGGGAAGAGAAACCTGAGCTGCAGGATTCTCTGGAGACAGATCAGAGGTCAGCTGAGGACACAGGTGAGCTGCAGGGACTCACCTGCAGAACTGGAGCAGCTGAATGTCCTCAGACACTCTCAGTATGTCAGGAATGTTCTTCAGTTGATGCTTTACTGTTCGGACATGAACTCAGCTGAACTCTCTGGGCGGTTCCTCTCCTCTCTCACCTCCTCCTCCTCCTCCTCCTCCTCCTTCTCCTCCTCCTCTCTTCTCCCCTCTTAGCCGTCTGCTGTCATCTCGCCTCTATGTCTGTTTCCATCCTGCTGCTTTTCGGAGCCATTTCAGGTCGTGCATTAAAAACTGATGTTAAAGAACTGAAGAATGTGTGTGTGTCCTGTGTGAGCTACAGAAGAGGTTGTGTGGATGAAAGCAGAAACTGAGAGAATAAATGATGACAAACTGAAGAAACACCACATACTGGAGACAGACTGCAACTGGAGGACAGAGCGACACGCAAAGCTTAAAGGCTGGAATTAAACCCAGGATGTCACCGTCATGTGACCTGCGCTGTCACATGCACTGTTCGTATGAGAAACAGTAATGCACCAACATTTGTACATATCCCATGTAAACATGAGCCAGTCATTTGTGCAGAACCCATGTGTTTTGGAAGGCTGTGATCATGTGACCAGTATGCTGACAGCGCAGTGGATGGGTCACATGATCACATGTGTTTGGAATCATGTGAACTTTGAGTCATTTTAAGGTACGTCCTCACCACTTTCCTTTTCCTAAACGTAACATCATTTGTCATTCCTGGGACGCTCATTCACAACATGTCATACGCACTGTTAGATGAGGAAACGTTGTAAACACTCGATTACCAAGACGCAGCCCGAAGTCATTCCCAAGCTGCCAAATACCTCCGCTTGGTCAGTGATTTTGGCATCAGATGCATATATGCAGTACGGTACACTGCCAGGTGGCGTCAGTTTGAAACGCCGCCTGTAACATCGTAATATAAGGATCTGGAGAGTCCTTATAGGGCGGGGCCAACTCATCCTCACTGTGACCTCGTCACATGTCCACGTTTGGTCATGGACTTTCCACGTCCACATATGACGTCCAAGGTACCCTGGGTGTGTTGGTTGTTGACGTTCTGGGACGCCGTGTCAACTTCAGCCTGTTACATGCATTGTCTGTTTTCAAAATACACTTCTGTTTTCACAGGAAATGTACAGTTTGTATACAGTCTCTTTCAAAATAAAAGCACTACGTCGGTACAACAAAAAGAATTGACATTTATTTTTTTTATCTTTATCAACACACACGTGGTTACATTTAGCCAACACACATGCTGATCAAAAGTTTAACCTGTGTCATGGACTTTCAAAATAAAAGGAACTGCAGCTTGATAATAGTGATTTAAATGTCAAAATATTACACACATACTGCATAGGGATGGGAATTGATAGGATTTTATTGATATCAATGCCATTATCGATTCTGCTTATCGATCCGATTCTTTATCGATTCCCTTATCGATTCCTCCTGTGAATTAATGATATCACCTCCTGTTGTTTGTAACCCAATACATCTGCATTCAGAACGTTTTATTATGAACCTTAAAGCCATGGTCTAGTTTAGGAAGACGATGAGAAAGATTTGAAAAAAAGCATCCCCAACCTGAGGCAGCTAGTACAGCTATCTCAGGTGAGGCAGCTAACGGAGCTAGCCCAGCATATTATAACAACAAATAGCGTGCAAATCAACTCAACTGCCCTCATCTTACCATCCTTGGTGTTCCCATGAAATCCGACAACAGGAGCGGGGATGTGCCGAAGCTCCACAGCTGGCTAGCAGCTCCAGGGAGGCTAACAACAACAGCGCCCCGCCCACCGTCCACCTGGAGCGGGGATGCGCCGAAGCTCCACAGTGAGCTAGCAGCTCCAGGGAGGCTAACAACAGCGTGAAGTGAAGCTACGGCTTTGACCGCTTCTGTCTCTCCGCCATTACGTCGTCTTTGTTGTTGAACGGGCTGCTGACTGACCAGCATAGATTCGGCGTAATGAAAAGAATCGATAAGGGAATCGTTAAGCATAAAGGCTAATGATGTCGATGAATTGGACCAGTTGGAACCGGTTCTTAACAGGAACCGGTTCTCGATTCCCATCCCTAATACTGCACATCTTTTTACTTACATATATATGCGTATTTCACACAGCTTTTGAGGGTTAACAACAGGTACCCGACCTGGTGCAGGACTCTGGAGCTGACCCTTGCAGAGACACAAACACGTACACAAAGAATTGGTGCTGTGTGTGTATAAAGTGTGTAAAGGTCAGAGTATCTCAACCTGTGCTGCCGTGTTGAATTCAAATCACAGAACTCTTTAGCGAGTCTGGACAGGAATAAATGAAACTTGTTTTATCTAAATCTTTGTTCCCTCTCTCCTCCTCTAGTTTGTGGCCCTCTACTGATCTTCCCTCTCTTCTCCCATGATGACCTCCTTCTCGTCTTCTTCCTCCTCCTCCATCCTGACACAGGATTCCAGCTGAGGAGGAAGTTTTCCTGCTCTGTTAGCGGGAATCAAACAAACGGCCGGGTGGAGACAACAGTGAGGGAGGAGTGTTTGTGAAGAATATGAAGAGAGGGAGGTACTGAGAGACGTTTGTGACGGTTAGGAAATGATTTCAGCCTGCAGACCTCTGAGGGGAATTCAGACGAAAAATATCAGCAGCAGACTCCTCCCTCCCTCGCTCCCTCGCTCCAGCGTGTGGACGGAGTCCAGGACTAACTGACTGTGTTTGGCCGGACTATCAGACCAGTGATCCAAACACACACACTGATCTCAGTTCAGCTCGTTCTGGACTTCACAGAAACACAAACACAAGAATTCAGATGGAGAAAACAATCATTAATCTTTAAAACGAGATCTGCTGCTGCTGCTGCTGCTGCTGATGATGATGATGATGGGAGGAGGAGGTCAGGGCTCTGCAGGAGGTCACAGCAGGAGTCAGAGTGTGGGAACAGGACACACACACACACACACACACACACACAGTCAGAGGTGTGAAGTCCAGTTCTGGGCTCGCGGTGCGTTCAGGTGCTGCTGGAGCTGTTAGTTTTAACACTTTATGTGTTTCTCTAGTCGCTGTTCTCACCCACCTGCTGCTCTGTACTGGGAGACACTGCCGCTGCTACTGGTGCTACTGGCTACAGCTGCCGTAACTGACTCCAGATCAGGTACCAACACTGGCCCCGAGCTGGCCCCAGTGCTGCTGACCGGACATATCTGAGCTGGACCCAGAACTGAGCCGAGTGCGCCGACGTTCACCCCCGAGGTCGACTCTGAGAAATCAGCTGTTGTAGCAGACGTCAGGTCACATGACCCACGATGACGCAATCAGTGTGTGTGTGTGTGTGTGTGTGTGTGTGTGTTTTGGAGGTGTGAAGCTGCAGGAGGACAGTGTGAGAACTTCATGCCCGGCCTGCTCCTCATCAGCGGGGGGGTCAGAGGTCACACGGACTCGTTTTCATTTATCACCTCATTTAATGACGTACACACATACACACACACCCACTCTGACCTACTCCGAACCCTCTCAGTCACACTCAAGGTGTGTGAGCCGACACGCTGACTCTGAGGAGTCCACGCTGCCGACCAGAAGCCACATGTGTGTTTTCTTCAGCGTTTAATCAGCTGAACATCAGAATGGTCGTGTTCTCGTTCCCTCAGAATGAGACGTTTATATCCACACAGGGAGCAGGTCCTCGTCTACAGAGATCACCATGTTGCACCGCCATGTTTCTACAGTAGCCCAGAGCAGACAAACCAAACACTGACTCTAGACAGACACATTCATGTTTTCGTAATCCGCAGCTCCTCGCAACAAACAGCATCAGAAAAACACTGATTTTTTAAAAAGTAAAACGTCTTTGTTCAGAGTGTTTCCTGCTGTGTGTGTTTCTGAGAGGAAGAGACCTCTGAGGATAATTCAGCTCCTCAACAATCAACACTGAAGGAATTCTGACCAGGAGAAGTTTCAGCTGGTTGTAATCTGTAATCTGTAATCTGTAATCCTCACTGACAGACGACACTGAATCTGACACACTGGAGCTTTAATAGCAACAACATTAAACTAAAGTACAAAACCTGACTGTATCATAACCCACAAGGTTCAGAGACAAAACACTTTCTCCACATATACAACATGCTAACATTATTAGCACAAGCCTATGACATTTTACATGGTATAAATTAGCTTAGCCTTTACAATTTATTGTTTCTTATCTGTGACGTAACAACACGTCGTTCAATGTTTGTCAGTGGACCTACACGTCAAAATGATGTGCAAGGTGTCTTCCTGTGTCTGTTTCAGGGACGGTGTGTCAATTCATGCTCGTTACATGCATTCTGTCCTTTCAAAATAAACTTCAGTTTTCACAGTAAATGTAGTTTCTGCTTGTTACATTGTGTGTTTTTCAAAATAAACTTATAACGTGGGTAAAACACTGTTTTTAGGTTTACTTTCTTAAGTTCAGGCAACAAACAAAAAGCACTGGTCGGCACAACACCGCCACCTGATGTTGTTGTTTTTTTCTTTCAACAACAAACAGGAGGAAAGAACAGGGTTTGGCTTTAGAATCTTACAGGAAGTGAACACCGGCCTCCTGGGTGAAAGTCGGTGTTTTTATTTTATTTTATCAATTTTAATTAAGTAACTTAATCAAATTAAAATGAGGAAGAAAAAAAACATAGCATACAAAAATAGTAATAATAATAAAAAAATTATGTTGTTGAAGTTGTCCAGGCCTTAAAATAAAAGATAAAAAAATAGAAGAAGAAGAATACACAACAGTAAAATCAAATCAAATAATAATAATGATAATAATTATAATAATGACTTAAAAATCACGCACTTTAAACAATATTTGTTTTTCCCTCATCTCAAAATACAACAAAATAAATAATGAGAATAAGATAAATTGATGGCAAAATGCCATGATGTTTAATTATAAAAAACAGAAAAATAAATAGAATTAAATATATTTTAAACACAAAAACTATCAAAAATGTATTTTTAGTGTTACAAAAAAAATCAGTCAAAGACACTGAATAAACCTTCAACACTCATAATTTCAGTAAAAAAAAAAAAGAACAAGCTTCTTTTATTATTTTAACAGTGATGCTTTTTGTTCTTTGTACTGTTTAATGCTCACAGTCTGTCAGCTGTCAGCTCCAGATAATAAATAATAAAATGATCATCATGATAAAACCCTCAGACAGTTTTTCAGAGCTCTGACCTCTCACCATACCGAAGATGTTTCCTCCTGGAGTGTCTCCGTGTCTTTTATAACCTGTGACTCACCTCAGCTCCTCAATACACACTCAGCTGATTATCATCAGACGGCTCATTAACACGTTCACTAACAGCTTCTCGTTATCTCGTCATGATCAACATCAGCTGACTGTTTGTGACCTGCAGCACCTGAAACACTCACCAACACCTCAGTCATCTCAGGAGAGCTCAAACTCTCTAACTGAGCTCCACAAACAGAAGTATCACTGTGTAAAAATACTCCATTACACATAAAAGTCCTGCGTTTAAACCATTATGAAACAAAAGTTCTTGTTGTTGTTAAGTTTATAATAGAGAGCAGGGCTGTGATGTGAGTGGTAGTAACCCGGTCTCACTCCCAAGTCGACAGAAACTGGTGTTTCGCTGGTGACTTCAGGCGTTAAATGCTGACCAAAAAAGCCATCCTTTCATGTGTAACAGTGCCCAGCAGCTTCAGGGGTAAACACGGTGTAACAGTCTGAGTGGACGGGTGGGTCCAACTAACACAGACTTTCACCCGGGAGGCTGGTGTTTACTACCCGTATGATTGTAAAGCCAAACCCTGTTCTTTTTTTCCTAAAACCAACGTGTGAGTTGTTGAAAGAAAAAAACGTCAATGCTCAACGTAGTGCTTTTATTTTGAAAGAGACTGTATGCAAACTGTACATTTCCTGTGAAAACAGAAGTGTATTTTGAAAACAGACAATGCATGTAACAGGCTGAAGTTGACACGGCGTCCCAGAACGTCAACAACCAACACACCCAGGGTACCTTGGACGTCATATGTGGACGTGGAAAGTCCATGACCAAACTGTGGGCGGGCAGCAGGTGAGAACAAAACCTATTTTTTATTTTTCAGAATGAACCAAAGTAAAAAGAAGTGCAGTAATATTCTGACAGTTCCTTTTATTTTGAAAGTCGCTGACACAAGTGTAACCTTTGACCCCGTGGTCACATTGGTCACCGACGTGGAGGACTCCAGCCATGATCACAGTGATGGGTCGGTTCTGGTGCTGAGCTTTACGGGTATGGGCAGGTGCAGATCTGTGGAGGACTCTGACCTGCAGTATCGTATAATTGTATTTCAGTTCAGTACGTACAGTAAATGTATTCTGTAACATTCCACCAGTGCTGAGTTCACTGTCTGAGAGTTCAGTGGTTGTTCCCAGTTGTGGGAGCGTCTGTTTTGACCATCAGAGCTGCACTTATTCTCTCTGCTCCAGTTCCCGCTCCTGTTCTCTGTCCCTGCTGCTGACTGGTCACCCAGTGGGTCTTCTGGGAAACACGAACCTCCCACAATGCACCTCTGTCCCAGCAGTTTACCACTGATGTGGCGATGAAGAAGGGCAGCGGGCTGAACCACAGAGGTCTCTGTCGTCAGTTTTCAGCCTGTGTTTCCCTGAAGTTCATCCTGCAGATATAAAAAGACTTCACACACAGTTTGTACTGGAAACATGAAGAGAGACATTTCATCTGACGAAAGCAGCTGAATTAAAGCTGCAGGAGTTATGTGTTGTTTTAATGTGCAGATATGATTTGTTCCAAGTGCAGGAACCCAAGAAACACACACACACACACACACACACACACACACACACACACATATGGTATATATATATATATATATATATTTCATTACTCTTTTATTTGTTGTTTTATATGATCTTGCTCTCTAATGTGCAGCACAAGTAACTGAGTTATAAAGATTCATGTTATTTTCTAGTCTCAGCCCTGATAGGATCCGTTACAGTCGGTACAACAGACAGAAATCCTGACTGATCACAACAGATCAGATCCAGAACATAGAATCAGACGCTGGTGAATAAACAGCTGGTGACTGAAGGCTGAGGCTTTGATTCTCTCTGCAGCTGACAGGTCAGACATCGACCACCCGACTGAAACGCAGCAGCAGGTGTGAAGAAGCGACACGTCAGACTGTGAGAACATCTCACCTCACTGATCAGACACTCACAGGTCAGAGGTCAACTTTAACTTCCTGCACCGCGACCTCTGAGGACAACAGACGCTCAGAAAGACATCAGCTGTTGGGACCGACAGGGAGGGATCATAAACCTGACTTCTGTTCATATGACATCTATTACACGTCTGTGCGTCCTGGGGAAGGGGTCTCTCCTCAGCTGCTCTTCTCTGTGGGGAGTTTGTCTTTATCTGCTGTGAGGCTCTGAGGACAGAGGGGTGTCGTATGCTGTAAATCCCTCTGGGGCTAATTTGATTTATGATATTGGACTTAAGAAATAAAACTGAATTAAACTGAATTCTGTAGAGTCCTCTTTGAAATTAATTAAAGCAACGTTGACATGCTGATATTTAGTCTGTAGTGTTAGCACGTCCCCGGGAACGCCACTCAGCCTTGCTTCCAATTTTCCCAGTAGCCACTCGCCCAGAAATCATTTTCCCTACAGAGACGTCTGTAGACATGTTGACAGGAGAGCTCAGTCTCACTCCAAAGTCGTCGAAATCTGTTGCTTGGGCAGTGACTTACAGCGCCAGAGACTAACGAAAAGAGACGTGATGATACACAGCCAGTTGCTGTTATAGTTTAACGGTGCCTGGCAGCGTCAGGAGGAAACGCGCTGGGACAAGGACGAAAGCTTAGCTGGTGAAAGTCCAAGCGGGGCGGGCGGGAGGGGTGGTGGATGTTACAGACCAGTGTGACTCATTAAATGTAGACAGGAGCCCTTTTTAGACAGGAGTTGTGCAAATTTGCAGGAAAGCCCAATCAGTCTTTTTTCAGCATTGGCAGTATAAAAACAAAATCGGGGAGTGCAGCAAAATGCCGCCTACCTACTTTTGTTTATACAGAATGTGCCTTTTTCGGGGCAATGGGGGGCGTGAGCAAGTAACAAAACGTGTAGCTCAGCGTGTGACGTAAACAGTGACGTGGGAGGGAAGCCGCGGCTGGTCAGTCCTTCGGCGATTCTCTCATAAGTCGGCCCGTTCTTCACCGTCCCCGTCATCTGACGGTTAATGGCCTCTTCGTTTGCGAGGACAAGGAGGGCGCGCAATTCCTTGTCTCCCCAGTTGCTCATCTTTACAGTGTCTGTCAGGTTTGTGTTTCCCTCTTGCTACTAGCTGCTCGCTAATTCCTGCTATCAGCTGTGCAGACAGGCAGACAGACAGGTAATTCCTGCTATCAGCTGTGCAGACAGGCAGACAGACAGGCAGACAGACAGGCAGACAGACAGACAGACAGGGTGTCCTGCCCTGACTAAAAGACTTTAAAACAATATGCATCATGCTGATGTTGATGACATCACTAGGGTTCCCAGGGCGGCCATGATGACATCAGCAGTGCCACGGCCAGTGACTCCTGCTCTGGTGTGGGAGGTGTGTGTTATCGTGTGTGTGTGTGTGTGTGTGTGTGTGTGTGATGCAGAGCAGCAAACTGAAAAAACCCATTGCAATACTATGACTGTCACTAGTGTAACTTCAGCTGTTACCACTTCTACTGTCACTAACAGTCGCTGCTGCTCGTGGTCATTGAAAATATGAATGATGACTCAACCTGAACTGAATTAATAATCTGTGTCCCTTATTCATTTAGCTGACATCCCACAGTGTTACCATGACAACAAGCATCTCCCTGCCTGGTCTGTGAGTAACAATGAGTTCACACACACACACACACACACACACACACACACACACACACACACACACACACACACAGTATACAGGCTGTGATGGTGACTGAAGCTGTGGTCTCTGTTCAGAATTCAGGTCAGACGTTAAATGTTCCTGGTCAGGAGGAGAAACTGCAGCAGCCTCACAGGTGAACACACACCTGACACACACCTGACTGTGTGTGAAACATGTCAGTAAATGTCTCACGATGTGTTCAGGAGCTGTGCAGCCTGCAGAGAGGAAGTCACATTAATCTGAGAACAAACTGTGGCAGAGAGGAAACAGAGAGCGTATCACGTCACAGCAGCAGGACAGAGATCTGTGGGCGCAGTGTGTGTGTGTGTGTGTGTGTGTGTGTGTGTGTGTGTGTGTGAGATACACATTGTGTATCATTAACCACCACAAGAAGCGTCCTGCAGGTTTGACACAAAGAGCAAACACAAGATGAAGATCAGCTCTGATGCTTTGTGTCACTGAGGAGCTTCAGCTGCGACACAAACAGCATGTTCAGTTCACGGCCGCAGTTTGTGTCAGGAAAGACAGAAAAACAAAAACAAGAATCAAATGTCCTGATTCTGCCCTTTCTTATTTATTATAAACTGGTTTCTCTTTGGAGGTTGCACGCATGTCAGCCTCTGAAGTCCTTGAAAACCGGTGCTTGGTCAGTGACTTCCAGTGCCAGACACTGATGAAAAAAGCTGCCCTTTCACGCTGACATGATACGTGGCCGGTCCACGTTATTCTGCGATGGCACCTGGCAGCATCGGGGGGACACAGGCCAGGCAATAACATAGGTTAAGGGGCTGAAAGTCCAAGTAGGGTGGGTGGGAGCGGTGGTGGATGGGTCCAACAACCAACAACTTTCACCCAGGAGGCCGGTGTTTGCTTCCTGTAAGATTGTAAAGCCAAACCCTGTTCTTTGTTCCTAAACCCAACCACGTGTTTTTGTTGATGAAGGAAAAAAACATCAATGCTCAACGTAGTGCTTTTATTTTGAAAGAGACTGTATGCAAACTGTACATTTCCTGTGAAAACAGAAGTGTATTTTGAAAACAGACAATGCATGTAACAGGCTGAAGTTGACACGGCGTCCCAGAACGTCAACAACCAACACACCCAGGGTACCTTGGACGTCATATGTGGACGTGGAAAGTCCATGACCAAACGTGGACATGTGACGAGGTCACAGTGAGAAAGCCTGAGGCAGGCAGAGCAGCAGCAAAGACCCCCCGAGAACAGAACGATGCAGCATCACTGACAAACAGAAACAACATCGATAAAGTCAGATCCAACATGAAAAGGAGGAGCTGGGGTGGAGGCGGGCTGCAGAGCGGTTTCCAGAGGAAGCAGCAACAGAAGGCAGGCCAGAGCAGTTTAACTAGGGCACCCTGAATGAGATACGCCAGTTGGATGCATACAAAGGAATCATGTGATCCATCAGCTGCTCCATCAGTTTGAGATCAGCTGATGTGAGCTGAGCTTGACATTGTGTCCTGCCTGAACTAACGCTGTGCTCAATCAGTGGTTTACCGAAACGTTCAGTGCCAACATGTATTCTGGTGCCTGGGTGCCAAATGTAGTTGCTGATGTTGTAATCTTCACAGTTTAAAAGGATGAATTATTAAAATGTTCTGTAGTTCGGTTAATCTCACTGAGAGAGAGAAGAAGAAACGACAGGGTGTCGTCTGCATATGTAAATATTAACCTCATGTTCCTCTAAAAAGAGAGAAGACTGTGACGTTCATCATAAACAGAACAAACAGCGCTCTTCTGTTCTCACAGTCTGAGCAGCACTGAAACTCAACGTGTGCACTTTGTCCTGAAGGTGGCGCTGGAGGGAAGCTTGGAGAGTGAGGCGTCACTGTGGGGGCGTTTGTGGTCGGACAGTTTCAGTTTCTGCTGTGGTCGGCTGTCGGGCGGGTGAGGAGGACTCTGAGTGGAGAGAGCTGAGGTTACTGTAGTTTGTTTACAGTGTGTGGGAGGTCGGAGGTCGGAGGTCGGGTTTTCCTGCTCAGACGTCATCAGTGTGTTCACCATCACTCACACACACACACACACACACACACAGAGTCGCTGTGTCTGCGCAGAGTGTGAAGCCCTGTGATATTCGCCTTTATAAATACAGTGAACTTGAAGGTCACTCTGAGCTCAGGTTGAAGGGATGATGACGTCACCGTATAAACAACACGCTCTGACCTCTATGGTCTGAAACAAGGTCGTGTTCACAGTGGGTCAGTTAGTCTGCCTTCATCTGATTGGACAGCAAAGAAAAACTGTTCCTGTCAGAGTTTGATGGAAGATCTCTGAAGCGTCACGCTGCAACTCTTTAACCTGACTCGAAACATGAGAGATGCATCGTGCTGCTGAGGATGAGTCGTTTCATCAGACTGGTTTCAAGCCTTTAAAAACAAACGTCACGCAGGAGATCTTTGTTTGCATCACCCTGTTTAAATCAATTTAAACTCACAACTACAACAGCTGAAGCATTTATTCTCTGTGCAGCAGAAAGTAAAGACTTCTGTCCTCTGAGTCATGACCTCACATTACATGTCATGTGTTAGGCCAGCGTGTCAAGTGGGATATTCTTCTGCGTTTAATCAACGCCGTACCCTACACCATAGGCTGGCGTGCACCTCCCCAGAGATGTAACTCCACGTCACAGTGACGCAGACCTCCTGTCTGTCTCTGTAAGCTGAAACCATTTCCCTCAGTGGAAACAAAGCTTTGATTTACTTTAATTTCACAGATAAGAAACAATAAATTGTGAAGACAATAAAGCCTCCACACACTGTGTGTGATTTATCCTGGCTGAAATATGAGCAAAGGAAATCTCTGCTAGCTGCTAGGCTAATTTATACAATGTAAAATGCCATAGGCTTGTGCTAATAACGTTATCAGAGGCCTAACATGATTGTGAGGTGCAAAAGTTGTATTTTGCTGTAATTACAATGGAATGTCTCCATTAGTGGCAGCTGTAGATTGTTGTTTGCATCATTTTGAATATGTTGATCTAAAATAATAAAAAAATAACAGCTAGAATATTCATTCTTTCTGCAGCAGAAAGCTAAAGCTGTCTTCTTATTATGACGTCATTGCATTACGTTACGTGTGGTGCAAAACTTCACAGTAAAACAACCCTGTCTTACTATGGAGTCATCGAAACCTGGCAACTGGTCAGTGACATCAGACACCAACGGAAAAGCCTTTGATTGATCTGATTTATTTATATATCAAATATAAATTGTAGGGAAAAAAAACCTACAATACAGAGACAAACCAGAAATCATAAATAAACTTACCTTGTGAAATACAAATTTAAATTTCATGTCCAAAAAGGAGCAGGAAGAAGCAACATGCTTGTCTTGTTCTACCCCCAAACTCAAACTATCAGTAAGCAGACTGTGACACCCTCTCCTCCTGCGTCCGCCCTCCTCGTCCTTTCACATCGGCATGACACACAGCCAGACACTGTTATTGTCTAATGATGACTGGCAGCGTCAGTGGGAAACGCAGAGGGACAACAAGCGTTCACAAGTGTATTTTGAAAACAGACAATGCATGTAACAGGCTGAAGTTGACACGGCGTCCCAGAACGTCAACAACCAACACACCCAGGGTACCTTGGACGTCATATGTGGACGTGGAAAGTCCATGACCAAACGTGGACATGTGACGAGGTCACAGTGAGGATGAGCTGGAAAAAACGCACAGCTGTGAATGTTCAATCTATCACAACGCCCTCTCACTCTGCTGATAAAACTGAGTATATCTCAAAAACCAAATAATGCTTTGTGTTTTTATTTTGTAAAATCTGATGAAAAAACATTGATTATTGCTTTTTTTAACAACACACTTTCAATACTTACAATTATTCTGGTTTATAGACTAACGTGACCTTTGTCTCAGTTTGTACAGATTTTAGGGATACGAGGTGTTTGAAGATACTCCGAGAGATTACGTCACAATAAAAAAAATTAAAGTGACATTATAAAGTCACATGCTTCATGTACGACTTCTTTATTCACTGAATCTGTTTCTTATTACAGCATTTTGCATTTTTGAATCTCTGCTAGATAACGTGAGCATGAATCCAGATCTCTGTCTGTCTGTCTGCTCCATCTCCTCTTTCCTGAACACAGAGTGAGTCCACACTGAGTTTTAGAGCTTTACAGTCTGACAGAAAGCATCACATGAGCCTTCACATGTCCTGGAATTTATCAGAGATAAATCTGATTCCAATGAGACAAACATTTCAGACACTTTATGTAACGCGAGTGAATTTATTTTTAACTGTTCCACAAAAGTAGAATAAAACACAAAACACAGACAGAATCTAAGGAGGGAGAGGAGGAGTTGTGAGGAGAGGAGGAGGGGGGAGGTGTGTGACTATGTGTGGCGGGGGAGGGGGGAGTCACGACAGCGGTTTTCCTGCAGAAGGCGGGGCTCTGTGAGTCCGCCGAGATGTGACCATATAAGGACAGAGCAGGAGGAAGTGGGGATTTCTCTACAGAGTCATGTGACTTCCAGTTACAGCGATGCTCTCACCACACACACACACACACACACACACACACACGTATGGGGTGCCGTTTGTAAAGTGTCTCACGCTGAAAATAACATCAACATTTTGCCACATTTAGCTTCAAACAATGTTTAAAAAAGTATTGTGAATTTTTTAACGTCACCTTTTACCACATTTACAGCAATATTTGAAAAAATAATTAAATATATTAAATAGTTAAATCTAAATATTAAATGTGGCACCTAAATGTTAAATCTAAATCTAAATATTAAATCTAAATATTAAATCTAAATCTAAATGTTAAATCTAAATATAAAATCTAAATCTAAATCTAAATGTTAAATCTAAATGCTAAATATAAATATAAATCTAAATGTTAAATCTAAATATTAAATATAAATATAAATGTTAAATATGAATATTAAATATAAATATAAATATAAATGTTAAATCTAAATGCTAAATATAAATATAAATATAAATGTTAAATCTAAATATTAAATCTAAATATAAATCTAAATGTTAAATCTAAATGCTAAATATAAATATAAATATAAATGTTAAATCTAAATATTAAATCTAAATCTAAATCTAAATGTTAAATCTAAAT
>NC_065515.1:2431319-2439652 GCF_006386435.1 Epinephelus moara
ACTATTTAATATATTTCTAAGTTAACAAATATTGCTGTAAATGTGGTAAAAGGTGACGTTAAAAAATTCACAATACTTTTTTAAACATTGTTTGAAGCTAAATGTGGCAAAATGTTGATGTTATTTTCAGCGTGAGACACTTTACAAACGGCACCCCATACACACGCTGCATCATGAACATGTTTATTATTTATGAAGCTGTTTGTTTACACATTTCAGTAAAATTCCTGCACATTAGATCAGTTTGTTTTTCTGTCAGTCTGATATTAAAGGACATGGTTTTAATTATTAAACTGCTTTTTAATGCTATTTATTTTTCTGTCTGTGTGTAAAGATGGTCCGACCTGCTCTGCATGAAAACTGTCCTGAGATCATTTTGTTTTGATTTGATGCTTCATAAGTGAAACCGACTTATTTCTGATGATGCTGTCTCAGCTGTCTGTTGGTTTGAACAGTGTTTGTATATTTACTGTCCCAATGTTAATAAGGACACACAGTTACTGCAGCTGTGTTATTTCTCTGATTCCTTTTCACATAAACTGTTTGACAAACATCTGCATCTTTATATATGTTGGTTACTCTGAACACACAACATCTATTTCCTGTCCGTCCGTCCGTCCGTCCGTCCTGCAGAGGATCCGTCCTCCCTGAACTTTCTTCATTTTTTCCTGTGAAAGGTTTTCTGGGGAGTTTTCCTTGACCTGAATAGATGTCAGAGGACAAAGGGAGTCAGATGCTTTAAAGATCATAAAGACCACTGAGATAAATGTATGACATTCATTCATTCATTCATTCATTCATTCATTCTGTTATCTGTAACCGCTTATCCTCTTCAGGGTTGCAGGGGGGCCGGAGCCGATCCCAGCTGACACTGGACGAGAGGCGTGAACACGTCACAGAGCTGGCACATACCCAGCTGCCCGCCAACGTCCTTTAACGTTAATATTTGCTTGAATTTAGGTTGTGACATCAGGTGACCAAAATTAAGTGTCAGGATGACGTCTAATGCCAGCTTCAGTTTACACAGAATACTGACGACAGTCCAACATTTTCCAAACGTCTCATCCCGGCCCAGCTGTGGTGCAGACATGGGGGAAAGTCACACATGTGCAAGTCACAAGCAAGTCTCAACTCTTACCTTCAAGTCTCAAGCAAGTCCCAAGTTAGTTGTGGTGAGAATCAAGCAAGTCACAAGTCAAGTCATATGTCACATACAGCAAACATCTCCTCACAATCCGCTAGCTACTAGCAGTGCCCACGTCTCATGGCCTTGCACAAGCACACACACGTGAGCGCGGTGCACAGAGAGGCAGTTAGAGCTACAGGCTACAATGAGACTAAAAACAGTGTTCACATGACGTTTTTCCAAACAATTTTTCTGACGTTTACGCTCCTTCGAACGAGTGCTTCCACCAGAGACGTACAAAGATGCCCGTGCGCATCCTCAGGACCCACAGTGCCATGTGCACGAGGCATCGGTCATCTACCCTGATTTGGAAACACAGAAGATATGCAAGTAAACCTTCAGTTATTTTACCTCAGCACCAAAATCTGTTTCTGGGGGAATCTGAGAAAAGAAAAGGGGCAGGTACTGAACCCTCACTCCTGTCAGATCTACAAGGACTGATTCAAAAGTTTGTTCAGACTTTGGTAAGGCCAGGACACGGAGGCATCACCGGTTAATACTAATAATAATGACAATACATTATAGAGGACGTTTTACAAATTCAGGGACAGAAAAAGAAAAGCAAGAGAACAAATAAGGGATGTGGTTCTCTGCAAAGGCAAACTGACAGCACAGCTGATGGTGCAAGATGCATTCATAACGATCATCAGTGTCAAAGCTGTAAATAAGTTGTCACCATAGGTTTGTGTTCAACCTAAATAAATCTAAATCATCTAAATGTCCTCCATCATGGTTATCAGAATGAAACACGAGAACAGAGATGATCTGACAGAACAACAAGTCTTCATGGTGTCTGCAGGAATCCTGGAACAACCTGCACACTGTTCTAAAACACAGAAGCACCCTCCTGATGAACCATGTGACCACATTCAGCCAGTCAGGGCGCTCGAAATAAACCTGACATCACATGTTCTCAGTCACATCCATGACAACAAACCAGCAGCAGCAGCAGCAGCTCTGAGTATTCCTGGGAAGTGTTTCCTCTCTCTCTGTAACACCCACACACACACACACACACACACACACACACACACACACACACACACACACACATTTTGTGGACGGTGTTGGTGTTCAGTGTCTCTGGTCGAGTTCAGAGAAAATAAATTCTGCAGAGTTTCTGCTGAACTCAGTTACAGTTTAACTTCCAGAGAAAAACTTTACAGCAGAAACATCATCAGACAAACACAATCACTCAGTGCGTTTCCATGACGACAGAGAAAATGGATTTATTAAAGCAGACTGTCAAAATCCCTGTAAACATGTCAGTGTGAGTGAAATGGTCCTGCAGTGAATGTGTCACAGTGGGACTAACACACCCAGATCATGTGACTCCTGCATGTATACAGTCAATCAGACCCAAACTGGCCGAGGCGCTCTGAGCATGCTCCACAGTTTCCGCCCCGGGCTTTGACCCGGAAGTCCAATAGCATTAAATGTGTAAGAGAAGAAGAAGCCGGTAACAACATGGAGAAATCTACATCCAGAGCCGTGACTTTTTGGACGCACCAAATGTACAGAGCTGTAAAGTTGTCCACCATGGTAGCAGTTAGTTAGCTGCTAGCTAACCGTAGCTAACCTGTTTGTCCATTGTTTGGTCTGTGACGTAATAGGTCAACAGGAAAAAGGTCCAATACTAACAAGCTGAAAGGGGGCATATCTCCACCTATCGTAGAGGAGTCGCACATACTTGGCTCAATAAATGGATTCCCCTCCCGTGCTTGTATACTGGGACAAGGACAGTAGACCAGTTAAATGTCCTCGTCCAGCTGGGACTGGAGCTCCACTTCCCTGTTTCCATGGAAACAGACTGAGGCTGCAGCTCCACTTCCCTGTTTCCATGGAAACAGACTGAGGCTGCAGCGGTTTGTGTATTCATGCTGAACCACCACAAAACAGGGATCAAAGTCTGTTTCACACAGTATGTAGACTGATGCACGTAATGTGGAACCAAAGTTAAGAAGCACGAGTTCTGCCCAGAAACTTTCAGCTGCCAGTCACATCATGACGAGCACGAATGAAGCAGGCGAGCTGGAAGACCAGTCTGAGGGTGAGTACCCTACACTGTTACCAGCGACAGTCTGTCACATGATCACAGCCTTTCAAAATACGTGGGATATGTACGAATTTGTGTACCACCAACTGATGTTTTTTTTCCTTCAACAACAAACAGGAAAACAGAACAGGGTTTGGCTTTACAATCTTACAGGATGTGAACACGGGCCTCCTGCGTGAAAGTCGGTGGTTTTTGGACCCATCCACCACTTTCCATGCTCACCCTACTCAGACTTCTGCCCCCTTTACTTACGGTGTAATCCTACTGCATTTTCCCCAGACACTGCCGGGCACCGTTAAACAATAACAGCAAATAACTGTGTATCGTGCTGATGTGAAAGGATTTTTTCCGTCAGTGTTTGACGCCAGAAGTCACTGACAGGGTTGATTTTTAGAGTCTATGATTACAAGGAACAACATGTTAAGCGAGGCCACCCAACAGTGTCTCAGGCAAGAATAAACAAAGCTTAATGGGTCTGCGTTGGGAAGCTGTGTCAACAGCGTAACTGCGTTACTGACACCTGCATTGTTTGCACAGTGACCCACACAGGTCGGCTTAAATGTGGAAACAAAAATCTGATCTGATCACTTAAGGCCCTGACACACCAAGATGACGGTTTCGCACTGTCAGCACTTCGGCGTCAGCGTCGGCGGCTTTTTGGCCGATTGAGCATGTTGAATCGGCGGCGGAGCTTGTCGGTGAGAGAGATCACTCTGATTGGCTGTTCAGGTTTTATTTCCTCGCCCCTGTAGCGAGTGAATCTGCCAGTAGTGAAACCGAGGCTAACCGGTGCTTCCTCCTCAGGCTCCACTTCACTCAGCTGCCCCACAGACCCGCTGCTTCTTCACACTTTAACCTGAATAACAAACCGGAGCTAGCTGGGAGCGGCTAGCGGAGCGTTAGCCGCAGCATGACCGGAGGGAAGCACAGCCAGTTAGCCTCCGCTAGTCTCTGAGCTAGCCCCGGCTCTCCGTTTGGATCCAACCGGAGCACCGAGCCCTGGTTTGTTATTCAGGTTAAAGTGGGAAGAAGCAGCGGGTTTATCGGGCAGCTGAGTGAAGTGGAGCCTGCGGAGGAAACACCGGGACCGTCTGGATGTAATAGTCCGTGGAGGTGCTGCGGTGCTCGGCTGCACAGATAGGAAACCCCTCGGCTGACAGGATGTACCACTCTCTCACTCCGCTCTCTCTCACGCAGGCGCAGAACGTACGTGCTACTTGGCCGTCGGATGTAGTCTGTGTAGTGTGTTCAAATGCAACTGACACAGGGCGACGTGAGGCGACGTAGACGACGCAACAGTTGGCTTTCGTCGCCGCCAGTTCTTTGATGTCGGTTTGGTTACAGCTAACAGCCTGAACAGTCGGCATCAAGGATTTGGTTTGTAGCAAATACGTCCCTGCGAGGACACGGTGAGAGCAGAGCCTGGTGTGTTTATGTGTGAGCTTCTGTCTCATTAACTGTTTTACTTTCAGCTTTAAACGTGCGGCACGACTCCTGAACTGCCTCCTCCTCCTCCTCCTCCTCCTCCTCCTCTTCAGGTCCTCTCTTTACTCCCTCCTTATCTTCCTCCAACGCCCTTCTCCCTGCCTCCTCCTCCTCTCTAGTACTGGTGACTAATAATAATCTTCAACAGAAGCTGCCAGCTGAACCAGCTTTCATAATATGTGTGTGTGAGTGTGTGTGTGTGTGTGTGTGTGTGTTATCCTGCCACACACTTTTCACACGCCTCCTCTTCAGATCTTCATCCAGCTCCTCTTCCTCTCTGTTTGCCTCTTCTTCATTTCAGCTGATTCCATTTTTTACTCCTCTGAATGTTTTTCTGCAGAGATGTGAAGATCAGCTGATTGTGTGTGTGTGTGTGTGTGTGTGTGTGTGTGTGTGTGTGTGTGCGTGTGAAAGAAAATCCTAATTTGGGCAGAGATGCTAAAAGAAGCTGAGGAGGGAAAGAGAGCACAAACCTTCATGACTCAGTCTGATTGGCTGAAACACAACAAACCCTCTTTACACTCACTACAGCACCAAATGTAGATTAATCCGCCACTGAAAATAGTCCCCAATAAAGTAACTGTTTCCTCCTGTTTGTTTGCTAAAAACTAAAAAGAGAAACTGAAATAAACACACTGCTCGTGGGGCGTTTGGGAACTGAAACCAGCACGAAGAATTTGGGAACTAGAATAAGTGTGGGGCATTAGGGAACGCTAGGACGCTGGGGAGCACGGAGCATAAACATGGGGTGTTTAACAACTTAAATGAGTGTGGGGCGTTTGGGCAATAAAACCAGCTGGCGAATTCTGGAACTAAAATGAGTGGGGTGGCATTCAAGAATTAAAATGAGTGCAAGGAGTTTTGAACTAAAACAAACGCAGGGCATTAGGGGACTATAATGAGCATGGGGAATTCGAGAACTAAAACTTGGGCCACTCAGGATGTAAGGGAGAACGGAGCATTCAGGACCTGAAATCAGCGCAGGGCGTTCAAGAGCTGAAATGAGTGTGTGGCATTCATAAACAAAAACGAACGTGGGCTGTTCAGGAACGAAAATTTACATGTGGCAATCAGGAACTAAAACGAGCATGAGGCGTTCAAAAACTTAAATGAGAGTGAGGTGTTCGGAATTAAAATTAATTTCGGGCATTCGGGAACTAAAATGTGCATGGGACGTTTGGGCACTGAAACAAACGTGACGGATTCGGGGACTAAAATCAGCGTGGGGCATTCAGAAACTAAACCAAGTGTGAGACATTCTGTAACAAAAACAAGTGTGGGATGTTTGGGAACTAAAACACCCCACAAGGAGATAAAAAGTTCAGATCTGATACAAACTAGAAAAAAACAAACATAATCTTAAGTAGCAAACGTTTTTTCTTCTGTCATGTGGTCAGCGTCTCTCCGCCTCTCTGATTTTTCCGGGGTGCCCTGAACATCAGGTTCAGACCTGCTGCTCAAACCCCAAATAAACTGTACTTTAAAGATCCTCATGTATATTTATAGACAGTGTTGGGCAAGTTACTCTCAAAATGTAATCTATTACATATTACTAGTTACCTTACCTTACTTTACATATTAACTCTGTGTAGAGGAATAATCAGCGGAGATGTGACGAACATTGTGAGGGTTTAAAGTTAATGAGTGACGCTAAGAAGAGCTGAAACCTCCAGAGTGATTCTGTTCACACTCTCACTGCTTTCACATGAACACTAACGTTTCCACGGGAAACCAGTTTACCATCATCCCAGTTCACCACAGCCTGACCTCCAGCACACACACACACACACACACACACACACACACTGGGAACCTCTCCGTCTCAGTTCCCATGATGCAGTGTGTGTGGTGGGAAACAAACTCACAGCTCGCTCACAGTCAGCCAATCAGAGCTGCTGCTGTGGTGATGTCGCCAGATTATTACTGCCAGGAAAACAAAATGAAATAAAATGATAGTGAAATACAGTGACGACAACACAAACACATGCTGATGTCACACACTTCACTCAGCTGGTTGGAAACGCCCATTTACACAGAATACAGTTTTTAATATGTGTTGATATTTCTGTCCGTAAACAACAGTTAAATGTCTGACCTTGTTTCAAAAAACTGAAGTCAAATTCTTTCACATTTAATCTGATTCTGAAAAACCTGAAATATGAAAACACAGAATGAGAAAACTAACGAAGCTCAGGACGCCACAGATGCACAAATGCACAACCAGCAGATCAGTTTGAGTCCGCCTGAGGCTGAGGCTGAGGCTGAGGCTGGGGGGGGGCTGAACCTGAGCTTGTATGCAAATCCTGCCCTGCCTCCTCTGATTCAGACACTGACTCCCTGCAGGCCTCAAACACAAAAGGTGAGATTTGCATGTTGTCTGCAGAGGGAGGGACGCTGGATTACCTGCAGGACGCTTCACTACTGCTGCTCACCGACACACACTCACTGTGTCAGACAGATGCTGATGACCCTAATGATCAAAGTCCGGCTGCAGGTTTGTTTGAACTGAAAATGAACAAGTGAATTGTGCAGGTACGCTCTGTATTTGAAGACGTTGAGAGTAAACCAGCACTTTACAGGCTGATAATCAGGACAAAGCTTAACACAGTTTGTTAAACACTAACTCTGGTGACATAAACGTGGTGTTAGAGAGGAGCGCAGTGAGTCACACAGTCAACACGCTTTGACATTTTTCTCCTGCACACAAACGAGCCGACGGATCTTCAGAACGCAGAAACACAGTGTAACGGCTCAACACGGGAGATTTTAGGTGTCAATAAATGAAAGATCAGTGACACGTTCAGAGTTTTGTCTGCATCTGGTTCTTTGTTTCAGACGTGGGGAAATAAAACATCCTCAGCAGTTTGTATCAGATCTTTGTTTAAAGCTCCAGTGGGTCAGATTCAGGGGGAAATATTGGCAGAGATGGAATTTAATCTAATCACTGTGTCCTCTTTAATCAGCTGAAAATCAGAATGGTCGTGTTCTGGTTCCCTCAGAATGAGACGTTTATATCTACACAGGGAGCAGGTCCTCGTCTACAGAGATCACCATGTTGCACCGCCATGTTTCTACAGTAGCCCAGAACGGACAAACCAAACACTGACTCTAGATAGAGACATTCATATTTTCACATTAGCCACTGTAGTAAGACTCTTCAGTGCAATGTGCAGTGTCGCAGTTCCACTGATGTGTAACGTGAAACTGATTTATTGTGTGTTTCTACTGGTTTAAATCAGCTGGTGAGTTTGTTTAGAGAGGTTCAGACCTCGGTGGATAATTCAGCTTCCAGTGAACGTCTGGATCTTATGTTGTAGGAGATAAAAGGTGACCACACATTAGCATGTGTTGCACTAGCTTAAGTCCGTCGGAAATACATGTAGCTCATGAAAAAACCTACTGAACATCTGGATCAGAAAAAGGTTAGTAATAAAGCCCTGTTTCCACCAAGCAGTTCAGTTCAGTTCAGTTCAGTTTGGAGTTGTTTCTGTTCCCACAGTGAAAGTTGTGGATGGTCCCAACAGAAGCGTTCCTTAGCGTCCCCATGTTTGGTCCCCCCTCTGTTGGGGTACCTAGCACACAGATCTGGTACTAAAAGGTGGAGCT
>NC_065515.1:2440318-2443883 GCF_006386435.1 Epinephelus moara
AATTAAGTCTGACGTAGCGCACCTCTCTCCATGGTGATATCCACACTCCGAGTCGGGAAGGCGGTAATGCATTTACAAGCTGGTTACCAACCGCCAGAAAACGTAGAAGAAGAAGAATGCGAGACTTGTTTTGTTTCCGGTTCTGCGGAAAACTTGCGCGAATTCCTAGTTTTCACCAAAGTCCGTACATTTAATGGAAACACACAGGATTGGTATTTCTTTTAATGCACATTTCCCAATGATTCCAATCACTGTTGGATGGAAACATAGCTACAGATGGCTCCACCAGTCCAAAGATTGCGCACTCTCTGGCCTCAGTCACAGTTTGTCTGCCCAAACTTCCACACAGTGAGTCAAATATGGCAATACAAGTGATGAATCCAGGATGTGCAGTGATTTATGGTCCAGTATGTGTTTTGTTTTGCTTTTTGTCAGCTTTGTTCTCACATCATCCATCTGAGGTTTCCAGCAGATTTAGTGTCATAGACTCTTTACACATCAACATTATCAATCATCTTCTGTACTTCTGTCGGTGCTGCAGTTTTCTGAACACCACACATTTAATTTGGTTCAGATTTAAAGACAATTTATTTGTTTCTGCTAAACCATTGTTGTAACTGACTCATTTCTGTTGTGACCTCCAAAAGCTGCTGCAGAAACTTTCCCCAGAAGGAAGAGCACTGGTGTTGTCTGCGAATCAGACACATTTTAATTTTCTGGACATATGTACAGAATGAACAGTTTGGGACCTAATACTGACCCCTGTGGGACCCCAACAGTTATGTTTAGTCATGATAATATGTAATCATCTGTATGCACAAACTGCTGCCTGTGTGAACCTTTTACCCAATCCAACACAACCTCTGATACCATGTCTTACATTGGCTTATGGTGTCAAATGTAAACAGTTAATGTTATAAATTAAACAGTTAATTAAAGTCCAGCTGAAACCATCAGAGACAGACTTCAGTGAAACAGTTTAACATGCGGTAAACAGAGCAGAGATCCAATCAGTCAGAGGAAGTGGCAGCCCTGTGTGTGTGTGTGTGTGTGTGTGTGTGTGTGTCTTCAGGTAAGATAAGGTTCAAGTGTGTGTGTTTCTGTTACATTAACTGTGTGTGTTCTACGGTGGCGGCCTGAAGGAAGGAGGTCAAACATCTTCTGTCTCTGGTGAATTAATAAAGTCACTCTTGTTTGATGTGTCAGTTTGAGTCAGTTGAGTGTTTTGTCTGTTGACGTCCTGAAGCTGTTCGTCCTCCGTGTTTTTTATTCAGCAGACGGCGGAGACCAAACCAGTTTAAGTTTAAGTTTATTTACTTTATTAATCCCCTGAGGGGAAATTCAATGTTTTCACTCTGTTGTCAATTACACACAGGTCCGAAAGACACACACATGCACAAACAGGACCTATACATGCACAAAGTGGAGAGATGTCAGAGTGAGGGGGTTGCCCTTGGTGAGGCGCCCCGAGCGGTTGGGGGGTTTGGTGCTTTGCTCAAGGGCACCTGGGTAGTGCCCAGGAGGTGAACTGGCACCTCTCCAGCCACCAGTCCACGCTCCAAACCCACATTTAATGAGATAATGGATAAAATACCCTCAAACACAAGACGCTGTGTGCAGATCACTGAGCTGACGGCTGACAGGTCAAAGTGTTTTCATCACAGTAAATATATTAACATTATTAATAAATTATCAGTAGTATAAATAGTCAGTTATGTCAATGGTTTCTTTTTTCTTTCTTGGATTTGTGTGATTTTTCTGAGTATTTGTGGTGTAGTAGATTCAGCATGTGCTAGTTTTAATGAGCAGACAGCTGTGCTCTGATAATTAAGCAGATCACAACCACTTGAGTGATGAGTGTGTGTGCGTGTGTGTGTGTGTGTGTGTGTGTGTGTGTGAGTGTGTGTGTGTGTGTGTGTGTAGGAGACGACAAAGACATTAAAAAAATGGCGGAACAGAACAAAGTTGTGATATAGTGAAAAGAATTCTCCACAGCCTCCGTTTAACGGTGCAATATAACGACCTCCTCCACCCTCGCCTCGTTTGTTGTTGTCAGAAACGTCTGACTCCACCTTCTGGTGCCATCTATTGGCTGCATCTGCGCCAACATGAAGGACGCATGGGAGTGTGAGGGCAGCGGCGTTCACAACATTTATAACACAACACTTGTAAGTAAATGGAGAATAAAGAAGTCTTAAGCTGTTACTCATAGTTTTCAGGTGATCTACCGAGCTCGTTGTGTTTGTGACATACCGCTTTCCTTTGGTGAATCTGGCCCTCGACCTTTGGGGGCCATCCTTGTAAATTCTGAGACAAGGAGGGGGAGGAGGTGTTAGTGTCCTCCTGCAGATCAGATGTGAAACTGATGTGAAACCTGCAGGATGAGTTGAGGATCAGGACGAACCTGCAGGACGAGAGGACACACACACGCACGCACGCACGCACGCACGCACGCACGCACGCACGCACGCACACACGCACACACGCACACACAGATAAATAAAAGGAGAGAAGGATGGAGACGACCGCCTGAGGCTCCAACAGTAACGGGGTCTTAGACAGGATGTGAGAGTACGGCAGCCTGCAGGGCTCATTTTCTTCCTGCTGCAGCTACCTGACAGAGTGACTAATCATGTGTTCATACAGCGGCGTGTGCTGCAGGGTGTTTACATGAAAATATAAATCACAGGTTTTAACTTGAAACTTCCTCTAGTTATTCTGCAGAAGTACTTTTATTTTGAAAGAGCAACCTACAGAGACATGTCTGCATATAAACATGTTTATCCTATGTACTTATATTTACTTACATTAATGCTATGTTTGTGTGTGCAGGTTTGACATACTTTAATCACATGTTTCAGACGTTCCACAGGCTGCAGGTAAAACACAGCCAGAATCTTTTCAAGTCTTTGAGGCTGATTTAACTGAATTCATGTTTTTTATTTAAGTTGTTGATCTTCATCAGTTTCATCATCTTTTTGATTTAACTGTACTCTGTACTTTGGACAATAAAGTCTCCACTTAAAAACAAACCAACTAACTAAACTCAAACACTTGGCTTTGTGCCGTGCTGCTGTGACTGCCTGCTGACAGTCCAGACTTCACCACACGTGCAGATTTGCGGACTTTGCAGGAGCTTTCCTGGGAAGTCAGTGAGTGCTGAGGGCTCCGAATGCAGATACCATTCTCCAGAAACACACTACCTCAGGGCAATTCCAATACATGTGCAGAAAAGACTCTGTGTCAACATCAGGGCAGAGCTCGCAGACAGGAGAGGAGATTAGTCTCATCAGACAAAGATTCCTGGGAGTAAGAAATTTAAAGTGTGGAGAGCTCCATCTCCACCAAACCCTTTCAGTCCGGCACCTTTGGAACCAGCAGTAAGCCTTCAGACATGGTACCTAGACCCTCGGTCTGTTCAGACAGTCCTCTTAAATGTGGGCGGGGTTGTTGTCACTCACTGCTCCATCCAGCACTCGCTGGATTTCCGTATTTCCTCATCAGCGGTGACACAGATGGAAGTCTGCACCTGGTTTATCGTCCACAGAACGAGGCTGCATTTTCA
>NC_065515.1:2443916-2446054 GCF_006386435.1 Epinephelus moara
GTTCCACCTTAAAAGTTGCCGGCAGTTCGGCCCAGTGAATGAAGTTATTTTTTCTCTTTCATTTTATAGTTGTAGTTTACTGATGTATGAACAGAGGTTACATAAAACCAGAGTGACCATCCTCTACTGACCAATCAGACTGCAGGGTTTCCAGCTCCACCTTTTAGTACCAGATCTGTGTGCTAGGTACCCCAACAGAGGGGGGACCAAACATGCGGACGCTAAGGAACGTTTCTGTTGGGACCATCCACAACTTTCACTGTGGAGACAGACCCATACAAGGCTTTATACTGCACAGCACTTCTCAGTGAAATAAATATGTTTTGTGGATCATGATTATTGTTACTGCAAATACTGCTGCTGTTACTGCTACAGTCAGTACTCTTTGTCCTCTCAGTATAATGAGTGTGTGTGTGTGTGTGTGTGTTTCTCAGCAGTCAGTTTGATCTTCACACAACAAACAAGCTGCAGCAGAGAAACTCAACACTGTGTGTGTGTGTGTGTGTGTCTGCAGCAGAGAAACTCAACACTGTGTGTGTGTGTGTGTGTGTGTGTGTGTGTGTGTGTGTGTGTGAGAGCCGGCAGGGTGCCCAGTATCACATGACGGGGTGGAGGGGGACTGTGAGAAAGAAGGAAGAGACATTGAGAGAAACTGAGGAGAGAGAGGCCTGGGAACAGACTGTGGGGAGCGTCTCTCCATCGTAAATAACACACTGAGAACTGACTGAGACTGGAAACACACACTAACACCACCAACACACAAACATCAAACTCAGTCACCCAAAATCTGCAGAAACCTCAGGGTTAAAATCTCTGCACAGTTTGTTAACTCTCTATTCTTCTTTTCTCCACATGTGGAGCCTCTGTCATGATCAGCAGCAAACTGATGGTGTTGGTTCATGGTTCGTGTTTCAGCAGCTGCTTTAAATGAAAATGAAACTTTTTGTTCCAGTTTTTAATGAGAATGAAACTTTTTGTACAGTTTGTAATGAGAATGAAAATTTTTGGAATATTTTTTAATGAGAATGAAACTTTTTGTACAGTTTTTAATGAGAATGAAACTTTTGTAACAGTTTTTAATGAGAATGAAACATTTTCTTACAGTTTTTAATGAGAATGACACTTTTTGGAATAGTTTTCAATAAGGATGAAACTTTTTGTTACAGTTTTTAATGAGAACGAAACTTTTTGTACAGTTTTTAATGAGAATGAAACTTTTTGGAATAGTTTTCAATAAGAATGAAACTTTTTGTTACAGTTTTTAATGAGAACGAAACTTTTTGTACAGTTTTTAATGAGAATGAAACTTTTTGTAACAGTTTTTAATGAGAATGAAACTTTTTGGAATATTTTTTAATGATAATGAAAATTTTTGTTACAGTTTTTAATGAGAATGAAACTTTTTGGAATAGTTTTTAAAAAGAATGAAACTGTTTGTTACAGTTTTTAATGAGAATGAAACATTTTCTTACAGTTTTTAATGATAATGAAACTTTTTGGAATAGTTTTTAATGATAATGAAACTTTTTGTACAGTTTTTAATGAGAATGAAACTTTTTGTTACAGTTTTTAATGAGAATGAAACTTTTTGTTACAGTTTTTAATGAGAATGAAAGTTTTTGGAATAGTTTTTAATAAGAACGAAACTTTTTGTTACAGTTTTTAATGAGAATGAAACTTTTTGTAACAGTTTTTAATGAGAATGACATTTTTTTGGAATATTTTTTAATGATAATGAAAATTTTTGTTGCAATTTTTAATTAGAATGAAACTTGTTGTTACAGTTTTTAATAAGAATGAAACTTTTTGTTACAGTTTTTAATAAGAATGAAACTTGTTGTTACAGTTTTTAATGAGAATGAAGCTTTTTGTACAGTTTTTAATGATAATGAAACTTTTTTGTTTTTTTTAATAAGAATGAAAGTTTTTGTTACAGTTTTTGATGATAATGAATCTTTTTGTAACAGTTTTTAATGAGAATGTAGCTTTTTGTACAGTTTGTCATGATAATGAAAATTTTTGTTACAGTTTTTAATGAGAAAGAAACTTTTTGGAATATTTTTCAATAAGAATGAAACTTTTAGTTACAGTTTTTAATGAGAATGAAGCTTTTTGTTACAGTTTTTAATGAGAATGAA
>NC_065515.1:2449229-2473579 GCF_006386435.1 Epinephelus moara
ACAGTTTTTAATGAGAATGAAACTTTTTGTTACAGTTTTTAATGAGAATGAAACTTTTTGTAATAGTTTTTAATGAGAATGAAACTTTTTGTTGCAGTTTTTAATGAGAATGAAACTTTTTGTACAGTTTTTAATGAGAATGAAGCTTTTTGTACAGTTTTTAATGAGAATGAAACTTTTTGTAATAGTTTTCAATGAGAATGAAGCTTTTTGTTACAGTTTTTAATGAGAATGAAAGTTTGATTTTTAGTTAAATGATCTGTTTCTTCTGGCTTTATCGATAGATATAATTGCGTATCATCTGCATAACAATGGAAGTTTACAGAATGATTTCTAATAATGTTCCTTCAGGGAAGCATAAATAAGGTGGACAGAATTGGTCAGAGCACAGAACCTTGTGGAACTGTTAAACAAACTTTTGTATGTAAAGATGAGTCAGCATGAACATGAACAAACTGAAATCAATCAGATAAATAGACATGCTTGTGTATGGCTTTTGACTGGAACGTAATCTGCATGTGGGAAAAGTCTCCATTTTCAGGGGAACTGCATATCGCCAATTTACGTGAAAACAGAGACGGAGCCGTCTCCAAAAGACCTGTTTTTAGAACTTTGCATTTTCAGGCACCAAACCGTTGCTGTCGTGTAAATGAACAGCCAAAACACAACAAAAGTTCACCGTCCTCGGTTGAGATCATTGTCGTATGAACGCAGCCTAAATCTCAAAAGGTTCATTTCAAATGCTGCTGTTGACAGATTGATGCACAGTCTGCTGTGTGATGGTGGACCTGCAGTGTGAATGTTTTACGGTGCAGGAGCAGTTTATTCAGAGCAGCTGTTGGAAAAGTCATCCTGTTGTGTCTTTAATCAGACCAGCATGAGGCTGTGGTTCATAATTATTATGGGATGCGTCAATTAGAATTAATGAAAAACATGAAAACATGTTTCTGTTACTCAGGCTGAATATTCTCTGTCCAAATCTAAAAGCAATGAAAATATATTAATGCACATTAAGTGGGCACAGTCATCTTCACCGTTAGAAACAGACGTGTTAGAAACAATTTCACTTAATTTCATGAATAAAACTGGATTCCAGTGAAGCCTCATTCCTGCTCTTCTTGATTTGTATTTCTGCACATTGCACAGATTATTTATAGTCATTTTTTATTTTTAAACAGATGCATTTTATATGTTTTTGTTGTAAATTTTCTATTAATGTGTTTTGACAGTTGCTGTACTGTGCTTTACTCTGTCTGTGGTTACTGCACCACAGCAACAACTCCATGATACTGGGTGATAGACCTGATTCTGATTCTTAACTAATCAGCAGTAAACTGAGTGCAGCTGAGCCTGATGGGAACGTCGCTCCTTTCACCTCCATGTGTGTCTCCGTTGTTACACCACATGTCCTCACAGCAGTCTGCTCACCTGTTCCTCATTCCCCAGTCACCCTACAGTATTTATACCAGCTCATCTCCACCTGCTCTGATTACTGTACCTGCACACCTGTCCCTGTAGTTTCACCTGCTGCTGGGTCTTAACAAATGCCTTAACTTAAATACAGTCCCCTCTCCTGACATGTCATTAGTTCTGCAGATATTTGGTCACAAACCAAAGTAGAGATGAAAAGTCAGAGGATCATCACAGTTAAACGCAGTCTGAGGAGAGCATGACTGATGGACCACGTTTCATCAGTCTGTCCAACAGTTTTTGAGCTGTTTCAGTCCGGACACAAAGGAAAATAATCTTCAGGGCTCTGACTTGTTTTTAGCTGCAGGTTTTTAAGTTCAGCTCCAGCAGGACTTTCCCAGACAGTCAGTGGGTCGAGACTGCAGACAGGGTTTCCTCCTTCAGTCTGCACACTTCACCACACAGCAGCAGTCTGAACCCAGGTCACAGAGTTTGTGTGTGTGCTGACCGTGGTGTCCTGGCTCGGTCCGGCTCGCTGTCGGCCAGAAATGTAAAAGCTGCAGACTTCAGCTGCGGCCGTCTGCTTCTAATCAGCCACATTCACCGTCTGAAACTGAAACTTTCCCCTCAGACAGAAAACAGTCTGAGCGACACACCAGCTCATCACAGCTCCTCTTCTGGTCTCCAGCAGCTCTGCAGAACGTCTCAGTATCACAGAGTCACATCAGAGACACGGCAGGTTACTTTATGAGAGGAATACTTCACAATCATCCACAAAAAATAACATGACTGATATAGATCATTCTAAATGTGTTGTTTCTGTGTGCAGCAGTTTGAGTTGTGTCCATTACTGTGTCTCAGTGTCTCATTTTATGAAAGTCTGTGTGCATAAACATGATATATGTGACTGATAGAGACACAAACATGCAGCAGGAGATGTGTCATATTATTCATTCAAAAGTGTGCAGCACCTGTCAGTAACAGTATCCTCAGTGGAAGTAGAGCCAAAAGCAGTTTTGTCCACTCAGTGTTTAGCCTCGCTATATTTGAGTTTTATCAGCCGTGGCCATGATTTTGTAGCTATCTGAAGCTACGTCCATCATTTATACCAGGTGTTTCTCAGAGTCGAGGAAGGATCCTCAAACGGTCGAATTTCAAGGACGCTCCGTCATTGACCCGCCGAAGGACTGTTCCAATGTCAAGGATCCTTCAGAATGTCTCCGAGGACTGAGTCCTTCTTTCAGAGCAATTACAAGGATCCATGTGTGGGTCCTCAGCAGGTATAAAATCCCCACAATGCTTTGCACACGATTTGCTGGAAGTGAATGCGGGGCCTCTTCAATGAAAGCTGCGCCAGCAGAGCTCGGCAGGATTTAGATTAATATGTCATTTATTTGGATTCATGTCTCCACCTGAGTTTATCAGACAGAAACCTCATTGACACTCTCCAATGTGTCCACTGCCACATGATGAGGGTTATTAAATCACCTGATTTAGATGAAACATAAAGGTTTTACAGCAGAGATGGAGTGCTGAGGTGTGTGTGTGTGTGTGTGTGTGTGTGTGTGTGTGTGTGTGTGTGTGTGTGTGGCCCTCAGATAACTGAGAGAGATGGAAACATTCTCAGAGACATCAGCCTGAATCTGATGATGATTCTGTTGCTGCTGCAACTCAGACTACATAAAGATGATGATGATGATGATGATGATGAATCAATGGGAGCAGAAGCTGTTAGCATCCATTAGCATTGATTACTGTGTCACAGCAGCAGGTAGAGATCAATACTCCCTGAGCAGCAACATGACACCGTCAGCAGCTCCACAGTGTTGTTGCTGTGAAGCTGCTGACGTCAGACTCACCTGTTTCACCTCAAACACTCAAATCTCTCTGAGGTTTTGAGTTAAGTTCCCAAAACAGAGCAGAGTTTCCCAAAGCTGCTTTTCATCCAGGTGAGAGCTCACCTGAGTCAGCACAATACACACACACACACACACACACACACACACACACACACACACACACACACACACACACACACACACACTGATGCTGTTGGGTGTGATCCTGTGAAGATGAAGCTGCAGTCATCATCGTCAGCATATTTCAGTTTTTATATCTCACCTTATTGTTTCTGATGGTTTAACTGAGTCAGTTTAACGGTCTAGTCCTCACAGGGCTGTCATGTGTTTACATGTGATGTCATCAGGTTGTTGTGACAACATGACGGGGGCAGGTGGATGGGACATGGTGTTGACTGACGGCTCATCCCAACTCGTCAAATACCGCCTCTTCATCAGTGAACCTTCATGTCAAATATGACGCGGTGGGTTCCCTCCTGCTTCAGGTTATAACGTGTGGGGACGGCGTGTGTCAGTTTCTGTTTGTTACAGGTATTGTGACTTTTCAAAACAATCTTCTGTCTTCACAGAAAACGTACAGTTTGTGCTCGTGACATACAAACAGTGTTTTTCAAAATAAACTTAAATGTAAAATGATTTGTTTTTTAATCATCCTGAAGTGTGGGCAACACAAGCAGCTGGTTAGGTTAAAAAATCCATCCTCCTCCGCCCACCATGTACAGACTTTGTCACTCTTAAGTTGCAGGTGGGTCACATGCCGCTGTCAACTGGGGCGCATCATGTGAAGGGTATTTCTCTGCATCAGTCTCTGAGATCACTCAGTGTGTTGCCATGACATCAGAGAAAATGGATTTATTAAAGCACACTTTTGTCACAGTGGGACTAACACACCCAGATCATGTGACTCCTGCATGTATACAGTCAATCAGACCCAAACTGGCCGAGGCGCTCTGAGCATGCTCCACAGTTTCCGCCCCGGGCTTTGACCCGGAAGTCCAATAGCATTAAATGTGTAAGAGAAGAAGAAGCCGGTAACAACATGGAGAAATCTACATCCAGAGCCGTGACTTTTTGGACGGACCAAATGTACAGAGCTGTAAAGTTGTCCACCATGGTAGCAGTTAGCTGCTAGCTAACCGTAGCTAACTTGTTTGTCCATTGTTTGGTCTGTGACGTAATAGGTCAACAGGAAAAAGGTCCAATACTAACAAGCTGAAAGGGGGCATATCTCCACCTATCGTAGAGGAGTCGCACACACTTGGCTCAATAAATGGATTCCCCTCCCGTGCTTGTATACTGGGACAAGGACAGTAGGCCAGTTAGATGTCCTCGTCCAGCTGGGACTGTAGCTCCACTTCACTGTGACTGGAGACGTAGTGAATGACAAAGTGGGGTCGTCTGAGTCCGGAGTGAGAACAGGCTGGACGGAGATTGTCAGCATCTTCAGCTGTCAGCAATCACACACATTTCCTTCAGTCGTCTATCTTTTAATATTTGAGCAGTTGTTTTATGATGAAATCACATCAGAGAGTGAAGAGTGTCATGACTGAAACCTGCTGCAGCTGATCAGGAAAAACTGCACTCAGAGACCAGTTTAATATTTACTTGAGTATTTGAATTTTCTGCTACTTTATATGTAAATATTGTTCTTTTTATCGCACTGAATTTATTAATGTTCAGTTACACTTTGCTTCAACACATGTTTACATGGTCGTACTGCTAAACTACACAGACAGTATCCACCATCAGCTCTTCAGCTGTCAGGGATAAAACTTATAAATGAATCATTTTGCAAAATGAGTACTTTACTTAGGTACTTTTGTACTTTTACTTCAGTGACATTTTTGCAGGACTTGTAACAGATTACTTTGTAGTTACTGCAGAACTACAGACAGTAAAGAGTCATGGTGTCATCTGTGAAATGATGAATCTGTTTTTATTGTTTTCAGTCTCAGCTGACGGTGACATCATGTGATCTCCTCCCTCCTTCTCACTCCATCCTCAGCTGCCCCCTCTGATTGGTCCGCCGAGCCCCGGCTCACTATTTGACTCATCCAATCCAGTGGCAGTGTGAGGGGAGGGGGTGATGTCATCAGCAGCTGACTCACCAATCACATGACGAGCAGCTTCACCCTCCCTCCCTCTCTCTGTTTCCCACAGATCATCGACACTTCCCGTAAACACGTCAGCTGACTGAAGGCCAGCATGTGTATGTGTGTGTGTGTGTGTGTGTGTGTGTGTGTGTGTGTGACATCATACAGTTCATCTCCTCAGCTGATGTCAGACTATGTTTCTGAGCGATGACTTCATCCTGCATCAAATAAGAAAAGCCAGTGTGTTATCAGATACCTGCATGTGCATCCATCAGCATCAGATATTTTCTTCTGTATGTTGTTATTACAGATGTTCTTCATGGCTGTGAAGCACTGACTCCGTCTCTTCATAACGTGATGAGAGGATCACAGTCACTGAGCTCTTGTCTACACAGACGGACACAGATAATTTAGAAAATCAAAATGTTTTCTCTCCGTTTTAAAAATAATTTCTGTCTGACCTGCATTTTACAGAAAATATCTCTGTCCACATCAGAACGCCACCTCATCCTCGGGCTGCAGAGTTTCATGGCTGCAGTCCTCCACGTCGGTGACCAATGTGACCACGGGGTCAAAGGTTACACTTGTGTCACTGACTTTCAAAATTAAAAGTTACTGCATCTTGATAACAGTGATTTAGATGTTTGAATATTACACATATACTGCACATCCTTCTACTCGGTTTTATTCAGAAAAATTAGAGATATATTTTTGTCCTCCCCTGCTGCCCGCACATGTGCAGTTCATTTTTACCCGTGAACTTATATTTACACATATTTATACTCGTTACACAGCTTTTTGCAGGTTACCTGTCCTGAGCCAGTGCAGGACTCTGGTCTGGGTTCTCAACATGGAGGTGGCTGAGCCAGCAGCTGGCAGCTAATGGTGCTAACTCCATAGTCAGCACTGTGGCTGTCTCAGTGTTCTCCTGCAGGTCAGATGTGAAACTGATCTAAAACCTGCAGGACGAGTCGAGGACTCTGATGCAGAGGCGTCCACCCGACACCCTACAGAGGGCCACATCTGGCCCATGAGCTCAGGTTGAGCATCAGTGATTCAGGGAGCTCTACAATCTCTTTTTTTCTCTTTGAATATATATTTTTCTGTATAATTCTGGTTCCTGAAATAAAAAAATGGGTTAATGCTGTGGCTCAGAGGTAGAGCAGGTCGTCCATCAAACAGAAGATCGGCAGTTTGATCCCCGGCTCCTCCAGTCTGCATGTTGAAGTATCCTGAGCAAGATACTGAACCCAAATTGCTCCTGATGGCTGTGTGAGTGGGTTAAAGAAAAAAAACCCACAGTAGTAGGTGGGACCCTGCATGGTGGCCACGTGTGTGTGTGTGTGTGTGTGTGTGTGTGTGTGTGTGTGTGTGTGTGTGACTCATAGGGTACAAAGCACTTTAAGTGGTCAGGAAGGCGCTGTACAAGTACAGGTCCATTTACCATTTAAAACACTTGTTTATTTACTCAACAATTTCTAATTATTTGTGTCTAATGAACAGGGACATCGATATGC
The DNA here is from genome assembly GCF_006386435.1 of Epinephelus moara. NCBI lineage: Eukaryota > Metazoa > Chordata > Actinopteri > Perciformes > Serranidae > Epinephelus > Epinephelus moara. The sequence continues at coordinate 2,456,109 of NC_065515.1, forward strand.
AGGGGCGATGTCATTACACATGACCCACCCTGCGTTGTGTTCGGAGTCCTCTGGCCAACAGGTGAACGCTCCGATGAGCGAAACATTTCATACAGCAGCAGCTTTACACAGTCTGTTAGTTTGATAACTTGTGAGGGCACGAGCATCGAATAAAACCAGCCTCACCTCAGGCAGTTTGGATCCTTCAGACAAAAATGATGATGATGATGATGATGATGATGATGATGATGATGATGAACAGCGGGACATCAGCTCTGATTCAAACACTGAGTGATTGCTCAGCTGTTTTCTGACTGTAGTTTACTGCAAAATAAAAGTTCACTGAAGGATCACTTTGTTTACAATATACTGCTGGGCTTAACACTGAACATCTGTCTGCATCTGTGTGTGTGTGTGTGTGTGTGTGTGTGCATGTGTGTGTGTGTGTGTGCATGTACAGATATGTGCACTAATCAGCACAGAAACACTGAGTCTCATCAGAAACTGTTTTTCCTTATATGGACAGCAGAGAGTCGCTGAAAACAAAGGCAGCAGTCACGATGCTGTAGTGTGTGTGTGTGTGTGTGTGTGTGTGTGTGTGTGTGTGAGAGAGCACGCGGGGAGGGTGGGGGGGGATTCCCTGGAAAACAATGGCAGCTTTTGCTTCGTGTTGAGGCGTATTTGAGCCAACGTTTAATGTCAGCGGTGAGTCAGAACACAGCCTGGAATAAAAAACAAAACAGCCAGAGAACAAGCGCTCCCTGGCTGGGTGGAGATACAGTAACTGGTGGTTGGGGGGCATTTGTGACCTACTGGCTGATCTCAGAGGGTCACGAGTCAACGTCATCGGTCAGGAAACTGTGAGAGGAGGCCGCCGCTGCGTTTAGGTTCCCGCGGGAAACAGATGAGCGTTTTTTTTGTTTGTTTTTTTCCTGCGAGGAAACACCACCCGGCTCAGATGTCAGAGGGTCAACAGACGGCCTGTTTGGTGCTGAGGGTGTGGTGACTCTGACTTCTCCCACAGCAACAAGTTAAAACCTGACGTGCAGTGTAGAGAACGAGAGCTCCACTTTAAAGCTCATCAATAAACCACATTTATACCTGTAAACATCACACAGGTCTTTGTTCTGATCAACGGCACACATGAGTTCAACAACTGCTCCATAAACACTACATTACCCATGAGTCTCAGCTGCTGTTGCCATGGAGAAGAGGCCAGAATGAGACAGTGAACAGATTTAAACTGATGGATGTTTCTAAAAAGTTCAGTGTGTAGAGTCACAGCAGAATGTGAAGCTCTATCTGTGAGTGAGTGAAATGCACCCTGGGAGTTGTAGTCGACATCAGGCCTCACTCCATATGACTACATATCAATATTTTCCTAAAGAATTATTTGTTCTCATATTGAATGTTCAGTCTTTATATATCTGATCAGATGAATGTGACTAACAGGAGACACAGGGCCCGTGTCCACATGGTGTTTTTATTTTGAGTGCTAGCATCTTTTTTCAGTTCTAGGGGAGAGCGTATGTATGCAGCTGCCGAGACAAAAAGCACCATGCCCAGCCTCTTGTGTGTGCTGGTGTCATCACTGCTGCTCCTTCAGCTGATGGCCATCCTGAGATGTGTGATATGTCAGCAGGGTCAGATTGGAAACAAAACTCCGCCCTCTGGACCGACCTGATTGCTTCCAGCGAAGGACCACTAGAGGTGAGTCATCATTTCATCCACGAAAATACGTGTATTATTTTCAATATGATATGAAAAACTCATATTGTCACAATATTTGGACTTGTCGACATAATGACGTCATACTGTTACCCACGGCAACAACAAGCATGGCTGAGAGCTAAATCCTGATGGACTCCTCTGTGGTTCCAGAAAGAGGAGCAGCTTCAGTAGTGTGGAATAAAGTGTGGCGTCCTGAATGTTTTCCTTCTCTTAGCGCTCAGAGGGAACTCATTCAGCGGCTCCTCTGGCAGCAGCACAGCGTCTCTCCCTCTCCTCTCTGATTCTGTCACAAACCTTTGGTGATGGAAACCTACGTGAATAAACTCCATATATGTGACTGTCTGCTAACAGCCTGTCACAGGTTACAGCCTGATGGTCAGAGGTGATTTATATATATAGATCCCAGGGGACATTTGTTTAAATGTGTAATTAGTGCTAGATTTGATTTAGTTGAACTATTAATATTGTGACAGGATCTGAATCTGACTCTGAGTTACTGTTGTTGTTCACAAACTAAAGAAATGAAACATCATTTTAGTTTTTACTGAAGATTTGAAGCAAACTGTGAAACTACATCACTGATTCTGTTGCAGTTCTATCTTCTTAAATTAATAATAAATTATTGTCATATGGTCAAGAAAATCGTTATCACAAAAACCTGAACCCTGAAATATCCTGATATTATTTTAGGGCCATATCGCCCAGCCCTAAGATCTGCAGCCTGTAGGGGGCGCTGACAGCAGACTGATGATCTGGACTGAGTTTTGTGTTTTCTGTTTGACGTGAGACTGAATGAAACTTTTCTTCTCCTGCAGGAGGAGGATGCTGCTCCTGTTTCTGTGGAAGTCAGCTGGTGCACACACACACACACACACACACACACACNCACACACACACACACACACACACACACACACACACACACACACACACACACACACACACACACAGAGTAACGGGACAGTCTGCAGGCCGAGTGAAACAGAAAGAAACAGTTGTAACCTCTTTAGAGTCAGCTGACCGTGTGTGTGTGTGTGTGTGTGTGTGTGTGTGTGTGTGTGTGTGTCATGGGGGAGTTAAACACCCAAATTACCTTCGAGGAAAACTGCAGCCTCAGTTTCCTCTCAGAGAGCACGATGCTCATTTGTGGCGCCAACATTTTCCTCGCCAACCCCCGACTCTGTATTATTGCACACACACACACACACACACACACACACACACACACACACAGCTGAGAGTGTGTGAAGTGAATTTAGCACACACTGACTCCACACTGTTTTCAGACTGAATAAAGTTCGTGTCTGTATAATAAAGTAGTTCAGTAAAACGAATGAAACAAAAAAAGGTTTCATATAAACGGACTCATCCTGCAGAACGACGTATTCTCAGAACAGTTCATATGATATCTACGAATCTGGGCCCCATGAAACAACCGATACAGCACAGTATTGTGATATTTTTGGATGACAATATCGTATCGTCACATAGAGGCCAAGTATCTAGTAGTATTTTTTATTATATGAATTATTAATAATACAAATTAAACTTCAGAATAATATAATCAGTTTCTGCTGCAATACAAATCATTAAAGGCAGATGAACAGACTGAAAACTTTATCTTATTTGATAGATCAGATGGTGACAAAGTTTTCCTTTGGGGACAACATTTTTATTTTCAAAAAATGTAATAAATCGTAATATATTTCATCGTACCACGTTTGAAATTGCAATAATATTGTGACAAAAGTATTGGGCCTCTGGTGATTTCCACCCATACCACGAATTACGTTATGTCCTTAATGCAAAGTTACGCAATTAACATAAAGTTACTGAGCTTAGGTTTAGGAAAGGAAACATGGTGAGGACGAACCTTAATATGACTCATCGTTTACATGGACACGAACACGCGACTCCGGGGGAAAGTCCCTTGAGAAGTTCCAGGGGAAAAAAATTAATTCTGACCAATCCAAAACCCCAACCTGCGTCCTTGTAAGCGCTCAGGACTGCTTCCTTGTTTACTGCTACATTGGTCACATGATTGCAGCCTTTCTAAATACGTGGGATATGTACGAATTTGGGTGCACTGCTTTTTGTAGGAAAACATATGAATAATGTGTGAGAACATCCTGATCCCCACAGACCCCGTGTTAAAATGTAGAGATAAACATGTTTACAGGCTCATACAAAAAATAGTTTTGGTCTCTTTTGCTAATTTTAATGTTCCTTACGCATAATTAAGGGCGGGGCCTCTTTGAGTGACAGACTCTTGCCCAAATATGGTCACTTCTGGCTCCAAAGACTTAAGATGGTGACAGCCGATAAGTCGAACTGCAGGCTTCAAAATAGTAGTCCGCAAAAAAACAATGAGTGACATCATGGGCTGTAACATGAAACCAAAAACTGCAGTTCCTCTAAAGTCCACTTGAGGCTGGCTCCAAGAGCGAGTCAGTCCCCACAGAACGGTTTGTTCGGTGTCCTACAAATCTGTGCCCCACGAATGACGTCACGTCCTTAACGTACAGTTCCATAATTAACGTAAAATTACAGAGGTTAGATTTAGGAAAAGCAACATGGTGAGGACGTACTTTGAAACAAAGCTCACTGAACATGTGACTCCAGGGGAAAGTCCCTGACCTGCGTCCTTACTGACTTGTTTACTGCTGTCAGCGTGCTGGTCATGTGATTGCAGCCTTTCAAAAGACGTGGGATATGTACATGTTAAAATTTGTGAAAACAGCCTGTGCTGAATATTTTTATTGATGCATTTATGTGTTGATAGTTAAATGTTGCAGCTGGTAACACTGGCACTCATTTTAATGAGTTTATTTAATCTTATATATTAATTCATAATTGATCTATAATGTATATAATGGCAGAGAATGGAAATACTGAAGTAAAGTACAAGCACCTTCAAACTGTATTAAGCACAGTACTTGAGTAAATACTTGGTTACTTTCCTTCACTGGTAGGATTGTGTAATCATAATGTAATCCTCTGAACATGGAAACACTTTTTATCACAAAGTTCCTCCGCTCTGTTTTTCCCATCAGGCTGTTCTCTTATCACTTATTGATTGGATCCTGCAGCAGCCAATCAGCAGCTCAGGATTTATTATCAGAGCTGTGTGGAGCGTTTCCTTTATATGATCACAGGTGATGACCTGGTCAGGTGAAGCTGCCGCATGTGGACTCTGGTCCAGGAGTCTCAAGGACATTCGTGCAGGAATCACAGTGTGTTAAGAGAATAATGTAGGTCAGCATGGTTTATTGTGTTTGTACAGCACATAACTTGATGTTGGCTCGACGTCAGGAAGATTCTTCCTACCTGGAAATCTTCAGGTGTCGTCTGTTTCTGCTCTTCTGTTCCTGAAAGCTGGAATCTGCTCAGAGGCGTCACTGACAGTTTGGGATTTTGTCTTGTGTGTGTGTGTGTGTGTGTGTGTGTGTGTGTGTGTGTGTCCTTAGTTCTCGTTTATCAGTCATGACAGGAAATAATATCCAGTTACAGTAAACTAACTGTGAACTGTGTTCAACCAGCAGCAGAGTGTCCGGGAAGAGCTCAGAGACTTATGTAACACACACACACACACACACACACACGCACACACACACACATGCACACACACACATACACACACACACACACACACACACACATACACACACACACACACACACACACACCAAGCTGTTGGTTCACATGACTGATGAAGGTCAGGATCTTTTTCTGTAGATTTATAAGATAAAATAAAATAATCCTTTACTGAGCCAAATATTCAGGTGCAGCACAAACAGACACAAATACAGATACGTAAAGAAAGTAAAAATACATATTTATATATAAAATAAAAATAAGAATTAAAACAAGTAAAAAAAAATCCCATGACTCCGCCCACCAGTCCAGTGTCTCTGACAGTCTCCATCCATGTCAGTGAAAACATGGATGCTTCACACACAGAAGATCTATACAATCAGCACAGTTTCAAGATTAGAGTCACCAAACCAGATGATCAATACTACCATAAACTGATGAAATTGATCTTGATCTGCGCGGTAAACCAAATACTGAGCGTCTGTGGACGTATGTGGGGCTTAGGCCTGTAGATGTGAATATGTAAACATACACTCATTTCTTCTGTTCGCCACATGTGCATATAAACTCTTTTAAGGTAAAAAAAAACGTGCCGCTGTGTCCACGTATGTTCATGACCACGCATGTACAAGCAGATATTACGTCACAAGGTAAAATCTCACTCCGTCCCTCTGACCACAGATGGCAACCCTGCTGTGTTTCACTTTATTTTTGTTTCAGCTGTTATATTGCCTTTGTTTTTATTGATTGATTGTATGGTTGTATTTTGTGAAGAGCTTTGTGAGTTTCATTTCTGTGAAAGGTGCTATATGAAATATATTCATTATTAATTATTATTACTGATCACTTACTCAGGTTTGCAAATGCACTGTTGAGACTGTCAGGTTGCTCTGACCTGCCCTCGCCTGGCTGGAGACGCCCAAACACGTCCGAAAACACACTCAAACTGGAAGCTCCCCAAAAACAGAGCAGCACCAGCCGTCCTACCATCAACTCTAAAGTACTTGAATCAAACATTTATTCAGCTGCTGCGTCGTGCTGCTGCTGCTCATCGAATACAACGTGAGTTTAACGTGTTTATACTTCAGTTTGTCTCCATACAAGATGATCCTGCAGACGACAGAGAGTCAGTGTGTGTTTCATACCAACACAGCAGAGAGAGAAAAAGGCTTCCTGAGAAATGTGGGCCACATTCTTCTCTAACACACACACACACACACACACACACACACACACACACACACACACACACACACTCTCACACACACACACACACACCTCAGGAGTCAGAGTTCAGGTGGAGTTCCTAGAAGTGTGCAGACAGTCCTGGTTCCTGGGTGGGCCTGCTGATGGAGGGACAAAGCCCAGGCATTCAGCTCACTGCAGGGCTGTGTGTGTGTGTGTGTGTGTGTGTGCTCAGGGTGTGTACCTGGGAGTTTCAACAGAAGGATTTCTAGGAAAGCCTTGAGGGAGGGGCAGCAGTGTTTCTCTGCAGAAAAGTCACTCACAGAGAGAACACGTTTGTTTCCATTCACATACTGAGTTAATTTAGTTCACGAAAACTATGATAACAATGTTTCATCAACGACCTTTTTCAGTGATGGGAAAGAGACGATGACGAGCTAAAAATAGATCTTGATAGTAAAAACTAACGTGAAATCTGTGTTTGATTTCTGTTGACGAGACGAGATGTAAATGTTGGTGGTAGACTGTCGGACACTGACAGCTTGTAATGATCTTCAGATGCCTGATGAGCGACAGGCTGTAAACTCCAGTAAATAGTCTGCACCAGGATGTTTGGGTTGGTGCGAGTTGTGAGCTGTAATTCAGCAGTAAATAATCAGCCGTGTGTGTCTGACTGTGGATGGTGGAGCTGCTGAATGGATTTGTGGAGTTTGTTAGTTGCAGCGGTGGCTGTTAGCAGCTAGCTCCGCTCGCAGACTTCACAGCTTCACCCCGCAGGACTCCACTCAGTCCGGACTGGAGAAGGTTTGTGGGTTGATGGTGTTTGACAGGCAGGTAGGAGGCTCAGTTATCTGTGAGTGTAGCTGTGCTGTAAGTAAACAGTCTGAACTCAGATCAGTTTTCTCTGACAGAGATGAAAGTTTAGTTTGAATCACCAACTCTGTGAGAGGACACCAGTTTAAACCTCCAGACTAACATGTTGCACATGAAGAAACAAGTTATGTTTCTGCTTCTTAACAGTCACATGGATAAGTCAGAGTTTACAATGAACCTGGGGACAAATCCTAGTTGGCTCACATTAGTTATTTGTTGAGAGCATAAATAGAGAGATGTTGAGCTTTTCAGATGATGATCAGTAAGTGTGTGCTCGTAAATCAGCCCTTAAACCTGTCACACACTGCTGGAGACATGACACACACATTATCTTATACAACCTGTCACCTTGAGTCTGATTTATGATCCATGAGTTAACCTCACTGGATCAGTTTAAAGAGAAAACACAGATAGAAACATCAGGACTGAACAGATTTGAATTTGCGTCGACTAAAACTATGAAGGATAGAAACGACTTAAATGTGACTATAATAAACAGACTGAGGCTGAATCTAAAACAGGTGTCAGAATGAACACTGGACTGATACTGTGCCCTGAAGCTCCTCCTGTGGTTCATCCTGAAACAGCTCAGACTACTACTGTCAGTACTACTACGACTAAAAATACTACTGCTGCTATAAATACTGCTGCTGTGTGTGTGTGTGTGTTTGTGTGACTCACTGAGGCGTCACCACAGACACTTTAACACTAAAACAGTGAAAGAAATAAACAAACGACTAAAACAAACGTGTTGAGTTTGAATGTTTCGGTTCGGCGGAGATGAAATGATAAAATGAGTTCACAGTTTGATGTTTATCTGCTTCAACTGAAACAAACTGTTTACTCCTCACACTCCTTATATGGTTATCCTGTCAGTGTGTGTGTGTGTGTGTGTGTGTGTGTGTGTGATGATTCATCGAGGAGAAAGCCCTGAGACAATGACATCATCAGCAACATCTGGAACCAGCAGAGAAAGTGTGTGTGTGTGTGTGTGTGTGACCTGATGTCTGTCTCGTCTGTGTGACTGAATCTGTCTGCTTTTACAACTGCACAAACACACACACACACACACACACACACACACACACACGAGACACAATCATTAGTGTTTTAAATACTGCACCTTCTCCAGCTCTGTGAGACGCCTGATGTATTTTATCACTGTGTTTATTTCCAACATGGCGGCTGCTCACTCTGCAGCTCTGAAACTTTCAACCTGATGCAGCAGATTTAAACTCAAGAGCTGCAATAAGTTTACTGACTCTGTCCCATGATGGAGGCAGACTGCTCTCACACATTTCATCCCACAGCCATATTCATAAACATATCCAGGCACGTGCACAGATACACGTGCACAGAGACCTCAGGTGGCACCTGACCTCAGACTGGATGAGGGCGCTTTTTTGGAAAACATGTTTTTCTGTTTCTTTTCATCATTTTACATTTTAGTCTTTAAATCTGGCCCATAGCACCAGTTCTCAGTTAAAAGCGTGGTGTATGTCCAGTGATCGCGTTTGAGTCGAGCCCTCTGTGAGAGCCGCCACAGCATCACGTCTCCCTGACCTGCCTCATGGACGGCCAGGTAACGATAGTGTTCGCCCTGAGCTTCAGCTTTGTTTGTGACACTTGTCCACTACAAACTCATCTCAGTACAGCCAGACTTAGGTGGCGATCACACAGAGATGAAGCGCTAGAAGCGCGATGCCTGTAAAACAATTGTTTTCCTATGATACGGCACGTCTGACCGGCATTCAAGCATCTTTTTAGATGCGTGTAGACGCTGAAAAGTTAAAATATTTTCAATTTTTTGAGCGTCAGACGCCAGTAGCACCATTCGTCATTGTCGTCATTGGCAGTTACAGCAGTTTACGGCAGTTACGAGTGACAGACAACACAATGCAATCTGAAGAGGAGAAATTTATCCTGACAATATTTGATTTTTAAGAATTATACAACACACGCACACCTTAGTACTCGAACAAACACAGGAGGAGACACGCATGGAGCTGTGCGAGCAGCGCAACGAATTTGTCTGGTGAGTACAATGTAATTGGCGACGACGATATCGTTGTAGCAGCTAGTTGATTTTCAGCGTCTCTAGCGTCTCATTTCTGTGTGATCGCCCCCTAACTGAGCTTTACATCAACTGAGCTACTCTGGTGTAAAATCACAGCGTCTCTGGCAGATTCAGGTTCAACAGCCGCCCGTGGCGAGCAGAGACAGACGCTGAACTGCTTTTCCATTTCCATGTGTCTGTATAAACCAAAACTCAACTTAAAATATTGTTTACATTTCCCACATCTCCCCGGAGCTGTGTTGTCTGGGGCTAACAGCCCCTCGTAGGGACTTCCCTGGCAAAGTGGTCTGGAGGGGAGGGGCCAGACTAAGAGCGATTCAAGAAGACCTTGATGACTTGACAAATCTGGACCATGAGTACCTCGCCCAGTATGTGGCTCGACAGCGAGCGTCTGGTGGCTGGGATTTGAGGCACAGGGCCCGATCATGTACTGATCCCTGGCATCGCAGACCGGCTCTGAGGACGTGGAACGTCACCACTCTGGCAGGGAAGGAGCCGGAGCTGGTGCAGGAGGTGGTAAAAAGGTGGCAGAGGTGCTGGTAAAAAAATCGATACTTGGCGTGATGTGATGACATGATATTGTTGAACAAAAGTATCACGATACCATGCCGCATTAATTCTTCCCTCACCCCTGGTACCTTGCATGTCATATGTGGTTGTGGAAAGTCCACGACCAAACGTTGTCATGTGTCGAGGTCGTAGTGAGAATGGGTTGGATTTATACTGTGAGGTTTGACGGTCAGGTATATTCCTGCTCTCAGCCTTCAGGTAATGATCTGAGACTCTTTATTTAATCACCAGCTTTTATTTGAGAATTCACAGGAAGGTCAAAATAATTAACAATTAACGTGTCAGTAATAATGATGGTTACTATTAGAGACAACAGCTGGTCCATTAGTTTGTGATGTGGAGTTCAACCTTTGAGTCGACATGTATTTAGAGAAATAATGTGAGTTGCTCCGTCTGCTGATGAAGACCAGGTGAAGTGACTGAAAGCTCCAGAACAGCAGCTCAGTGGCCTCTGAGGGTGGGAGAGTTTTGTCAGCACTATTTCAGAGTATTTTTCTCTGTGTGCAAACTCTGATATGAGCTGAGTCAGCTCCAACTTCCCATAATCCTCTGTGAATAAAACTGTGACACACGTGTTCTCTGTCTGACCGTCTTCCTGCACGAGCAGCAGAAGAAGAAGAAGAAGAAGAAGAAGTGACTCGACAATAAAAAGACACTAAACAGCAGAAAAGCAGAGGTGAGTCAGTAGAAACATGGAGTTTATTTATCTGCAGCAGCAGCCGGCCGTTTCTTCTCTTTTTCTCATTTCCTGTGCAGGGCTTCAGGAACATGAGCTCAGCACAGATGTGTCACAGCTGGACGCTCCTCTTCTTCCTCTCTGATAACACGTCTGAATTATTGAGCAGCGTCTGATCCCTCCGACCTTGCCTGGCGATGCCGTTACCTAGCGACGGGACTCCCTCCTCGGTGGTTGCCGTGTGTGTTTTGTTTTGAGAGGGAAACACCTCGGAGCAGCGGGATAGCGTTACAGCTGACCTCAGAGCAGCTCAGAGAGGCGGGAACAGCGGCGTCTTTGTGTCACACTGAAGTGTTTTATTGAGCAATGAAACAGTGAGCGACTGTTGGTGACAGCAGCGTGAAGGAGCCGTCATGTGATCTGAAAACACACACATGACCAGCAGCCATGTTTAACCCCTGACATGAACACAGAGCTGTGTGTGTGTGTGTGTGTGTGTGTGTGTGTGTGTGTGTGTTACAGTAATGAACTGAGTCACATGGTCTCATGACTCTAACAGACTCTTTGTTCTGATCAGCTTTGATAGTTTTCTCTGACTAACGTGTTTTTGCTTTTACTTGCTGAAGAAGCTTCAACGTCAGATCTTCTCCAACCAGACAGGATTTAACCCTTTACAGACATGAGGCCTTCCCCAGTACACTCTGCTGCTAACCACTATGTGGAAAACACAAACCTTGACATGTTGTTTCCTGTGAACGTTTGTGATTAAACGTCACACACAGAAGATCTATACAATCAGCACAGTTTCAAGATTAGAGTCACCAATTCAGTATCTGACCAAATGTCTCCCCTTCTGTTCCTGAGATATGATGTTAAAACATAATGATGTCACAGTCAAGCTGACCTTTGACCTTTTGACCTTCCTTATTTTATCCTGTTAGACATTTGTGTCAAGTTTGGTCACAATTAGTGAATGAATTCTTGCATTATGGCCAAGAACATATTTTGTGAGGTCACACTGACCTTTGACCTTTGACCACAAAATTCTACTCAGTTTATTCTTCAGTCCAAGTGGACGTTTGTGCCAAATTTAGAAAAATTGGATGGGACAAATGCAAGGTCACCTGCATAGACTTGACCTTTAACCACCAAAAATCGAATCAGTTCATCAGTGAGTCCAAGTGGATGTTTGTGCCAAATTTTAAAGAAATTCTCTCCTACTGTTTTTCAGATATTGCATTCACAAGGATGAGATGGATGCAAGGTCACAGCGACCTTGACTATTGACCCATGACAACCAAAATCTACTCAGTTCAACCCCGAGGCCAAGTGAACGTTAGTGCCAAATTTGAAGTAGTGTCGTGCAAGGTGAGGTGTTCTTGAGATATCGTGTTAACCAGGATGGGACGGACAGACGGATGAACGAACAACAAGAAGACAACACGGAGGCATGAAAACAGAAATGGCTGCAGTTTTGCTTCTGATGAACTTTCGAAAGTTGAGCGCCTCCTCCTGTACTGCCTTAATATGCACATTCAGCACATCCAATGCATCAAAACATTGTTTTCTAGTTGGAGCCGCGCCTCATCTTCAAACTGTATGGTTTGATATCTATCTATCTTAGTTGTCAGATAAATGATGTGTGGTAAAAAGTATAAGATTTACCTGCAGCTCAGGTGTAAAGTAAAATAGAAACACTCATGTCATACACAAATATGTCCAAATTCCACCACAAATAAACTTCAGTCTGTCAGAACACTGAAACTGTTTGTGAGTGTGTGTTTTGAGGCTGTGAGGAGTTGGTCGTCTTTTATTTTTGTGCTGATGTTTTGTTTCTTGTGTCTCAGTCAGAAAACCTTTAACTTGACCTCCTGATGAAGTGACCCGTTCAGTCTGAGGCCTTCAGCTCTGAGCTCCATTGTCTCTGCTGCTATTTAAAGGACACTTGAGTGTGTTTTTGGGGGCATCACAGCCTGTGGGTCAGTCCATGTGTCAGTTAACTGTTTGTGTCCAGGCTCTATTTATAAGTCAGAATAAACACAGTGACTCTTTAACTGCTGACAAACAGCTGCAGGGGTCAAACTGACTGCTGATTGGCTCGTTATCTGCTCACACACACACACAAAGACACACACAAAGGCAGGCATTGATGGGGCTGCATGTGACACTGTGACTAACCAATCACATGCGTTACATAATGACAGCATCACGTCTTGTTTTCATGCTGTGAACTGCAGAGTCCCTGCAGACGTCTTTAACTGTCCTCCTGAAACATTCGTTAGCCGTCCTGTTAATGATCACTCATTACAAAGTAGGTTTCATGTACAAGGCTGTGCATACATTAAACATATGACCAGGAAAAGAACTGCAACATAACACAAGTATAGAACAGGAAAGCTATAATAAAAACAGATACTTTAAAAAGTACTATGATAAATACATTTTTTAAAAAGTATAATATAGTCGTTTCAGAATAAAAAAAATAAAAAATAAAAAAAGTTCACAACAGAGCAAACTTTACATCTACATGTACATGCGAGTCAGAGTTGTGCACGAGCTGCATGTAATAACAAAGAGCAGAACACAGAAAGATAAAATCAGCTGTCGGTCAGTGACATTAGTTGTAACGTTGAGCGTGAAGCCGCCTCACATCATGAACTATGACAATAAACATCACAATAAACATGACGTTTAGTTTGACGTCAGAATGTGGAAACAGGAAGTTGTGCTGATGCGTGTCGTTGAACTGATCTGAGCTCGTCTTTAACGAGCATTTTAATTCAATCAGAAACTCCTCATGTGGATTAATGAGAGCTCAGTTAGCGTCCCTCGGTGTGTGTGTGTGTTAATCCGCTCAGACATCTGGTGTGTGTGTGTGTGTGTGTGTGTGTGTGTGTGTGTGATTGGACAGTTTGGCTTCTTTCACTGTTTTTGTTCACTTCTCAGCTCTCATTAAGGTTTTTCAGCTCACTAAAGCCTAGTTCACATTATATGATTTTCACCCTGATTTTGCGTCGCAGACACTATCATAATCTTTTGAGTGTTCATACCTGGCGACATGTTTCTGTCAGCGGGAGTCTCACCAACTGCGTTACGACCAGTGTGTGCACACCACAACATTTCTCCACCGAGCCCTCGCCGACAGAGCCCCAGATAACGCGGTGACGTCACCACACTTGGAGACGACACATGGTAAAGGCATGGATATTCTTCCCAGTGTTGAATCAGACCTGCCTCCAGGGCCTGGGTCCAAACACAACGCGCTCCCCGTGATCCTGTGGACGCCGCCATTGTTGTTGTTGCTTGCCGGCTGGCTTGTCAGTGTTGCCAGATCTTGGGAGAAAAACAAGCAACCAGGGCTATGGACACAAGCCCAAAAGAAGTGACGGGTATATATAGAGGAAGGCAGCGTTTAGAGAGCAAGCCCAAATAAGCAACTCCACTTTAGAAACAAGCCCAAAAAACTGCAACCAGCAACTACCAGTATTTGTCAGCGACTTTACAAAACAACGAGCCCAAAGTCGCGGCTAATAAGCAGACCTGGCAACCCTGCAGCTTGTCCTCCTCACATTTCTTCCGTCCTCCTGTGTGCTGACGTGGGACGTATCCCGCCTCTCATTGGCTGATGCTCTTTGTCAGCCGTGTCAGACTTCTCCAGTTTTCTAGCATGCCAGATATCCAGTCCCAGTCACAGACGAGAGGGCGACTTGCTCGTAGGCTTGTTCACACATGAGGACTCGTCGTGGCAGACTATCTGCCGACTCACCTCTGACCCAAGGTGGCTCTCAAGATCCTCTGCGACGTCAAAATCGCAGTGAAAATCGTGTAATGTGAACTAGGCTTAAGGGACCATACTTTATTTATTATTTACAAATAATATCTATGAATATTTTCTTTGAGCCTCCCTGAGTGACTGTTTCAGGGTATGTTCTCTTTCAAAAGCATCAAAATTACAGCGCCAAAATTTTGAAAATCACCACATCTTGGAAGGGAAGATAACCAGCCCAAGTATAGATGCTGACATGGGCCCAGCTCGGCTCTGAGAGCTGACGGACGACTGTAAATCCTCCTCAAGGCCCAACAACTGCTGTTCCAGTGATGCATGTTCACAAACGCATTCAATTAGCACAAATCCAACAGCACAGTGAACATGGGGTCTATGGGGCCCCTGAGGGACCGGGGCCTGGAGGACCTGCACATCCAGTGTTTGTTCTGCAGGTGGATCAAAGAGCAGCTCAGTAACATCAGAGGAACGACCTGCAGTTCGCTCTGCAGCAACCAACTGATGACAGTGACATGGAGCTGGGGGGTGAGAGGTGGGGGCGGTGTGTGTGTGTGTGTGTGTGTGTGTGTGTGTGTGTGTGTGTGTGTGTGTGTGTGTGTGTGTGTGTGTGTGGTCCCCTGCAGCTCAGCTCCATGTTCATCACCAACCTGTGTGTTATGAGCTTTTTTACAGGATAAAAACTGAAGCAGCTCCACAGGTTTGTTCCAAATGAGCTGTTCTGTTAGTTGGCACGGCAACAAGTCAACAGTCAGCGTGTGTGTGTGTGTGTGTGTGTGTGTGTGTGTGAGAGTATGTGTGGAAACAGTAGACACTGATGGAAACAGTAGAAGCAGCAGCAGCTGATGACTCAGCTCCGTCCAGACTGTTTGAAGATTTCTTTAAAAGTTTTTTTTTTTTGTTTGTTTGTTTTTTTTACAGGCTGCAACTCAACCATCATGCCCCTCCCCACACACACACACACACACACACACACACACACACACACACTGAGGCATCCCCCCCCCCCTCCCCCCCTCTGCTGGCCTCCATCAGCAGCAGACCGGGGATTCCCAAACAACGCTACGTTGCCATGGCAGACGCCTCAGTCCTGTCGCCGCGGTAACCCAACTCACTCACACGTGGATACTCACACACACACACTCAGTCCTGTGTATTGTGTTTCCTCTGCAGTGAGAGCTGCTCATAAGAAAACACAAACAGATTATCACTGAACCACACACACCAGGAGCCCCGCCCCCCCTCCCCTTAGTTACTGTTGCTGTGCCTGTCAAACTCTGCGTTGTACCACAAACGCAGTTACAACAGTGGTCTAAGTGACAGTGAAAAGTAAAATCAGCAGGTTTGAGCCATTTTAAATGTTCGAGTGCAGCTTGGACAGTGAGGGGGCTAATGCTCCCCTTTGACTCCTCGTCTCCTCCACTCCTCATCTCCTCTGTCCTCGATCACTTGACCTGGAAATCAATTGACACCTGCCATCATGAGGGACGTCTCAACTCATTAATGCACTCAGAGGGGTCGAGGAGAGAGGAGGCTTTCAGCGAGGATACACGAGTGCATCCTTGCCTTTTACCGACCAACACACCCCCTGATTGGACATCAGTTATTGATCGGACTGATCTGATACATCAGTTTCATACAGAGTGAAGACAGATTAGAGATTAAAGTCAGTGTGTCACTGACAAGTTTGATATTTGATTTATCTGATTCATCGAGTTAAAAATCTGAACAAGAAAAGAAACAAACGACTTTCTTCATTTATTAGAAACGATCTGTTATCAGCTTTAATTATGGAGACAAGTTACAGAATTTTAATTTTCCCTGAAACATTTGACCTAATAAATTATTTCCAGTGTTTAAAGACACCATGATCATATTCTTACGGTGGCCGAGAGATATCACAACACACGCAAACTCCACAACAACTGCAAATCCACACAACACACACACATTCAGAAAACACATTCACTGATTTCGCAACACACACGCTGCAAACCCTCACAACACAGGCGAGACGCTGAACGCTCCGCAAAAACGAAAGCACGCCAAAATGAAGACGACAACGGAAATGTTTCCAGGGGGACCGTAATCACTCACGGATCATCATATATGTGTATATAACATTATGTGTGTGCAGACACAAACTCCATTAAAGGTTTCTCTCACTGTTCATAAAGCCTACAAAGCGTACTGACAGCTGATCAGCAGAAACTGTTTCAGAGGTAAAGATGTCTCATTTCTCTAAAGACACATGTCCTCGTCTCTCATCTCTTCACATCTCTGCCCTGTGTCTTACGAGGGCGGAGCTAAGACACGGGGGAGGGGCGCATGTGAGGGAAGCGTGGACGTGATATCAGGAACCCACTGTGTTTTAGCGCCTGTCTGTTTAGGCCCCGCCCTCCTGAAAAAGCCCATCCCGAGACACACCTCTGAGGTAACGATGCTGTTTAATCAGACTCACCTGTCGTCTTGTAAAAGGAGAGGAGCTCACTGAGACTGATTTAGCTCATTGTGACCAGAGCTAGAGAACAATGTGTCCAGTGCTGGCTGTCCAGGTGGTGTCCAGCAAACGATGTGGGTTTCGTTAATAATTGGCAAACTTTCTGGGGAAAACCTGGTCTTATTAGGAGAGACGGCATTCATCCCACTTTGGATGGAGCTGCTCTCATTTCTAGGAACCTGGCAAACTTTATTAGTAAATCAAATCCCTGACAACCCAGAGTTGAGACCAGGACTCGGAGACGCAGTCCTATACGCCTCTCTGAGCTTCTAGTTCAGNTTGGCAAACTTTCTGGGGAAAACCTGGTCTTATTAGGAGAGACGGCATTCATCCCACTTTGGATGGAGCTGCTCTCATTTCTAGGAACCTGGCAAACTTTATTAGTAAATCAAATCCCTGACAACCCAGAGTTGAGACCAGGACTCGGAGACGCAGTCCTATACGCCTCTCTGAGCTTCTAGTTCAGTTACCCAGCCATAGTTTTCATAGTTTTATACAAACGGTG
>NC_065515.1:2477181-2477918 GCF_006386435.1 Epinephelus moara
GCTGTGAGGGTCATAAGGACAGAGGGATGTCGTATGCTGTAAAGCCCTGTGAGGCAAATTGTGATTTGTGATATTGGGCTTTATAAATAAAATTGATTGATTGATTGAGTGAGTGCATGAAACTGTAACTTCAAAAACTAAAGTGCTGAGTTTTAGTCTTCGTTCAGTGTTTATCATGTGTTCAGTGAAGTGAATGTCTCTGTGCTCAAACACCACATCTTGACTATGATCAAAACAAGAATCAGTCCCATGAACAGGCTCATGTCCATGTTCACTCTCATTATTCCTCCTGTACAGAAACAAACAGGCCGACGAGTCGCACGATCAGCAGTTTTTTTTCTTTGTACTGAGATGAAGGGAAATATTTGTGATTCCTGGACTGAAGTCATCAAAGCAGAAAACACAGTGATCACACCTTCATCTGCAGCCACAGGCTTTTCCAGGATTTGTTGTTGATCCACTGAATGACCAAATAAGGAAACAGGTTGTTGGCTGTGTGTGTGTGTGTGTGTGTGTGTGTGTGTGTGTGTGTGCTTTGAATGAGAAGATGTTTTACTGGAAACATTCAGAGTGAAGTGAAACAAAGGAAGTGTGAGAGGAGGTCAAACACTTCAGGAATGTGAAGAATGAAACGAACGATTTCTCTGGAATCAGGACTTCCCCTCCTCTCTCTCTCTCTCTCTCTCTCTCTCTCTCTCTCTCTCTCTCTCTCTCTCTCTCTCTCTCTCTCTCTCTCT
>NC_065515.1:2477928-2489715 GCF_006386435.1 Epinephelus moara
TCTCTCTGTGTGTGTCTCTCTCTCTCTGTGTCTCTGTCTCCTCTCACTGAGTGTGTGTCTCTCTCTCTCTGTGTCTCTGTCTCCTCTCACTGAGTCATAATAAATACCAAAAACTCCCACATAAATCTTTTAAAATGTGAAAATAACTGTAGCTGTGGAGCCTCAGCTGCTGGTATCCCAGCAAGCAATAGTCGTGATTTAAACATATTGGCTATATTTAGCTCCAATTTAGTCGAGCTACATGTAACCCAAATCTAGCCGATTTAATTTTGAAATTGATTAAATGTCATTTTCGCCATTGCAGATGGCGTGCGGTATGATATTCAATCACGTATGGAGAGTCAACAGTAATTAAAATATGTTTAATTTTCACTGACAGCCCAAATTCAGCCGTGATTTAGCCTAGACGTCAGGTCTTCATGTAGACGGCTATTAGACGTTTTTTAAACCAAAAAATGCTTGCTGGGATGTTTTTATATATATCAGAGATGGAAGAAGTACTCAGATCTTTCACTTCAGTAAAACTTCTAATACCACTGTGTAGAAAACTCATTGACAAGTAAAACTCCTGCATTCAGATTTCATTAAAGTACAAAAGTATTTCCATCAAAATATACTTAAAGTACTGAAAGTAAACGTTGTCACGATGCAGACCTTTCCCCAGAGTGCTGTGTCAACGCGACTGAAAGATCTGTAATTATAAATAGCTAGCTTACTACTAAGGCTAAAAACACTCACACCGAAGTCATCGAATAGCGACGCTCGGGCAGTGATTACCGGCTTTGGACACAGACGTAAAAAGCTGTCCTACATGATACGCTGCCGGTTGTCGTTATTGTTTAATGACAACCGGCAGCATCGGGGAAACGCAGCGGGAGAACAACAAAAGCTAAGGGGGCAGGTGTCCAAGTAGGGCAGGTGGGAGGGGTGGAGGATGGGTCAAACAACCATGGACTTTCACCCAGGAGGCCGGTGTTCACTTCCTGTAAGATTGTAAAAGCCAAACCCTGTTCTTTTTTCCTAAACATAACCATGTGTGTTGTTGAAGGAAAAAAACATCAGTTGGTGGTGTTGTACCGACATAGTGCTTTTATTTTGAAAGAGACTGTATCAAACTGTACATTTCCTGTGAAAACAGAATTGTATTTTGAAAACAGACAATGCATGTAACAGGCTGAAGTTGACACGGCGTCCCAGAATGTCAACAACCAACACACCCAGGGTACCTTGGACGTCATATGTGGACGTGGAAAGTCCATGACCAAACGTGCACATGTGACGAGGTCACAGTGAGGATGATGTTGTTGTTTCTCGTAGTGGAGGGGATTTGGAAACAGTAACACACGGACAGTTGAGGAAAGAAAAATGGCGGCTGAAATCAGCGGCCCAGTGTCAGGTTAGCAGCCACAGTGTATCTGCTGAGTCAGACTAGATTATAATTATTGATGCATTAATGTGTTCATCAGTTTAATGTTGCAGATGGGTAAGATGGAGCTCATTGTAATGAGTTTACATACTGCTGGGTGGATTCATCTTTATTGTTATTATTGATTATATTCTGTATCAATAATCTGAATCTGTAAAGTAACTGAAGCTGTCAGATAAATGTAGAGCAGTGGAAGTCCTGGAGTCATTCACCGGTCTCTGAGAGGCCGTTTACACGTACACGGTGATTTTGATAAACAGAGACATCTTCCTTCGTTTACACGCAAACTGAGATTTCTCCTCTGAAAACGAGTCTTTCTAAAAACTCCGGCCAGAGTGGAGATTTTGGAAAACTCCGGTTGCGCGTTTACATGTAAACTGAGGTAAACGGAGATAAACGGAGTTATAGGCAGCCGACGTCACAGTATGCGCCGGAACTTGCACCTGTGTAAAAAGTGCGACCTATGTTGCTATGGTGACAATGGATACATGGAAGGCTTGAGCTTCTCGTTACACTGCCACCTACAGGTTTGGCATGCTCTTGTGTATATATACACGGGTAAGTGAAAACAAAGATCTTTTTGAAAACGGAGACGGTGAAATGTCCGTTTATGAAAATAGCCGGCAACGTGTAAACAGCGTCTGAGGGCTGGTGTTCGTTAAGGTAACTGGGCACACCTGAGGGTGTTTCAGGTTACTGAAGTGTGTGTGTGTGTGTGTGTGTGTGTGTGTGCAGCTGCAGCTTGTCTCTGGCCTTACCTCCAGTTTGCTGCTGCATCTCTGTGGTTCTGTTGCTTCAGTTCTTTGTGCTTTTATGCACCTTTACAACACCTGAGCATGTTTTTCTCTCATGCAACACACACACACACACACACACACACACACACACACACACACACCACTGACCTCTACACTTAGTTAATCTTTCATTTGATTAAATGTGTGTCTCTGTTGTGTTGTGGTCGTGACACGTGAGTAAATACGTTACGTTCCACCAGTGGACCTCACCAACGCAGCAGGTTCAACATCTGGTGGAAAGATTGAAGTCCAGTTACAGAAAACTGTGCTTTCATTTTCCTGTCAGAGCTGCAGAGACACAACTCCATATATGGGCGATGCTGATGTCACAGACTATCATCAGCCAATCAGAGTAGCAGGCTGCGGCTCCAACAAACACGAGTCAGCAGCATGCAGAGACCTGGACCAGAGGACGAGCTGCTCTGTTCCTGCACACACGCACACATGCACACACACACACACACACACACATGCAGCACACACACACACACACACACATGCAAGCTCACATTCACACATTTACACATGCATGCACACACACACACACGTGCACACACACACATGCACACGCATGCACACACACACACACACCTAGGTAACCACACAGGTAGGAACAGGACGTCACCTGGAGTCGGTTCAAACAAAATCTGTGTTTGACGACAACAAAAGTACAACTGAAAAAAAATCACACACACACACACCCAGATACAACAACACAATAACTCCACAGACCGGACGGGGAGGGACAAGGACGGGAAGAGGGGCAGTTACGGGGACAGGACATGACCTGGACTCAGTTCAAACTGACACACACATGATCGTCCCTCGCTCTGTCCCCTTCCTGCCTCTGTGTGTGTTCCAGTGAAACACTAACCTGAGGACTGTTTGTCCTGGAAAACTCTCACATGTCATCACACAGGAATGCAGCGCTCTGAGCTGATCTGAGAGCAGCCAGCGAGTCCTGCAGGAAGAGCACCAGGGACCACCAGACGTCCCCTCCTGTCTGACTGCAGACTTACTGTAACCCTCCAGCATGACTAATAATGACCAAAATGTCCCCATTGTCCTGAAGTGGACCTGCTGTCTCTATTGATCTGAACTCCTGTTTGTCTTTGTGCTGCTGCAACAGCTGAGTTTCCCATCTGAGGATCAATAGAGGATTTTATCTGAACCCAGAGCTCAGAGCTGCGTAACCAGGACGACGTAGTCTGAAGTTACTGAGGTTAGGTTCAGGAAAAGAGACACGGTGAGGATGTACCGTAAAATGACTCAGAGTTTACACAGATCCGTACATGCGTCTCCAGGGGAAAGTCCCGAGCTGAAGTCCAGTTTTTCGTGACCCATCCACCCCAACCTGCCTCCTTACAAACGCTCAGGACTGCGTCCTTGTTTGCTGCCGTCAGCTCATTGGTCAGGTGATCTCAGCCCCTCAAAATATGTGGGATATGTACGAATTTGGATGCACTGCTTCTTGTGAGAAAACATGCGGAAAACTCTGTGAGAGCAGCCTGAACAGGACGTGAAGATGTTCTCTGTCTTCAAATAAAATATTCTGTTAGTTCATGTTTTGCAGTTTATTAAAACATTTCTTCATTAAGTCGGCAAAACGTCATATTTTTTTATTTTCTGTTGAGTTCTTATAAAGAGACAGCTCGAGAATAGAAGATCGCGGGTCCATAAATAGGTTTGTTTTAGGTTTTAAGATGGGTTCATATAATATTCTGTGTGGTGTCATACTGTATTTTGTCTGTATTGATCTGTTGTGAAACCCAATTATGTAATCATTTCCAGAAACCATCATCATCCTCACTGTGACCTCGTCACATGTCCACGTTTGGTCATGGACTTTCCACGTCCACATATGGCGTCCAAGGTACCCTGGGTGTGTTGGTTGTTGATGATCTGGGACGCCGTGTCAACTTCAGCCTGTTACATGCATTGTCTGTTTTCAAAATACACTTCTGTTTTCACAGGAAATGCACAGTTTGATACAGTCCCTTTCAAAATAAAAGCACTACGTTGGTACAACACCAAGAATTGACTTTTTTTCTTTCACCAACACACACGTGGTTACGTTTAGGAAGAAGGAACAGGGTTTGGCTTTACAATCTTACAGGAAGGAAACACCAGCCTGTTTATCACATCGTGTAATCACAAGACATAACATTTCATCTTATTTTGCTTTATTAATCTCCGTTGTTTAATAAATCACCAAACACGCATTATTGGACTTTAGTGTGGATTTCTTTGGACGAGTCACAGTTACAAGCTCACTCAGCTTCTTAGCTGTTTTCACTGATAGTAGTCACTACAGTTGAAAGTCAGAGGTTGTTGGACCCGTCCACCACACCTCCTGCCCACCCTAGTTGGACTTCCACTGCCCTAACTTTGGTTGCTGTGCTGCCATGTTTCCCCTGACACTGCCAGGTGCCGTTAAACAATTACAGCAACCAGCCACGCATCATGCTGATGTGAGAGGACGGCTGTTTTCGTCAGAAGTCACTGACCAAGTGCCAGTTTTCAACAACTCCAGAGTGAGACCCGGTTGGTTAATGTGTGACGAACTGAACTGTACTGAACCGAACTGCCTGGTGGAATCAAGGCTCTAGTTCTATTTTTATTGTCTTTGTGCAGCTGAAACACCGTATCTCTTTCAAGAATCAGCAAATGCTTATTTCATCATAAATACCAACAATATTTGTTGTTAACGATGAATGGATGTAACAAAAAAGGGCTTGTGTGGTCCAGTGCGTGTCCTGGACAGTAACCAGTAGCTGAGATGTCTAAACATGGAGTGAATGTTGTAAATGTCCCTCTCATGGACTGTTGATGCTCGGAAATAAGCAGTAGGTGTTTGGACACGGGCCAACAGTATGCAGCCAACATGTCTTCCCTTCACACTGAGACATTTAGTCACTGACCTGCAGATCATTTCATCAGTGCTGCAGAAACAGGAGCTGCAAATCTAAAAGTGTCCCAGGCTGTGTGACACGTTGACCTGATGCCAGAGGTCATGAGGATGCAGAGGAAATGGGAACTGCCCATTGGTTCGACATCCCATTGTTCCGACCATATTAAACTCATTGTTCCGAAGTCCGTTCCGAAATCATCATGATGCCCTGTGGTTAAGGTCTGGTTAGGTTTAGGCACAAAAACCACTTGGTTAGGGTCAGGAAAAGATCATGGTGTGGGTTAAAATGAAAAAGAAAGTGACAAACACATAAGCTGTGAGCCTGTTCCACCTCAAGCCGGTCGCGGTGCACCATACGCCCGCCGCGAGCCGTTCAGCACCGCGGACAGTCGGACTAATGGGATGTCGAACCAATGGGCTGTCGAACCAATGACATGGACCCGAGGAAATACAGATGAAACAGAGAGCAGTGCTGCTGCAGTGGAAACATGTTGATATGCTGCTGTTCCTGTTCTGCAGAAACTTCACATCAAGGCTTTCACTCTCAGTTTTCAGCCTGCTGTTAGAGTTCTTGTGCAGGAAGGACGAGGGAGCTGCAGGGCTGAGGTCTGCGTTCAGTTACAGTCGGAGTTTGTTTACAAGGTAGAAAGAGAAGACAGCGGAGAGAGAGGTGGGAAGACGGGGGAGAAGGAGGGGGAGAGGGTTTCCTCATAACGGCTGGAAATACCAAGAAGAGGAGGGAGGAGACAAACATGGAAACATTCCTGCACTGATGCAACAAGCTGCAAAGACTTTTACTCTGTTCCCTTGTGGCCTCATGGGAAATGTAGTGCAGATTACAGTCTAATGCTCTAACTCACTGTGTTTCATAAAGCATTCAAATACTTCAGATCAAATGAAAACGTCATGGATAAAAATACTTGAAGAAGTTTAGCTCTGACATCCTGCAAACATTAACAACAATAAGCTAATGAGATCAAGTCATGCTGCTCCCCACCGACTGCAAAACTGCAGTGCATGATGGGAAACACCAGGCTGTTAGCACTAATTTTTGGTATGTTTTCATATGAAAAGCAGTGCACCTAAATTCGTACATATCCCACGTATTTTGAAAGGCTGCGATCATGTGACCAATGCGCTGACAGCAGTAAACAAAGAGTCCTGAGCGTTCATACGGAGGCAGGTTGGGGTGGACGGGTCACAAAACAACGGCCTGGGACTTTCCCCTGGAGTCGCATGTTCGGATCTGTGCGAGTCATTTTAAAGGCCCTGACACACCAAGTCGACGGTCTGCCGTCGACCAAAGTCGGGCCGTCGGTGAGCGTCTGTCGGCCTGGTTTTTGCGGTGTGTCCCGCACCGTCGGCACTTCGGCGTCTGGCTCCACTTCACTCAGCTGCCCCACAGACCCGCTGCTTCTTCCCACTTTAACCTGAATAACAAACCGGAGCTAGCTGGGAGCGGCTAGCGGAGCGTTAGCCGCAGCATGACCGGAGGGAAGCACAGCCAGTTAGCCTCCGCTAGTCTCTGAGCTAGCCCCGGCTCTCCGTTTGGATCCAACCGGAGCACCGAGCCCTGGTTTGTTATTCAGGTTAAAGTGGGAAGAAGCAGCGGGTTTATCGGGCAGCTGAGTGAAGTGGAGCCTGCGGAGGAAACACCGGGACCGTCTGGATGTAATAGTCCGTGGAGGTGCTGCGGTGCTCGGCTGCACAGATAGGAAACCCCTCGGCTGACAGGATGTACCACTCTCTCACTCCGCTCTCTCTCACGCAGGCGCAGAACGTACGTGCTACTTGGCCGTCAGATGTAGTCCGTGTAGTGTGTTCAAATGCAACTGACACAGGGCAACCTGAGGCGACGTAGACGACGCAACAGTTGGCTTTTGTCGCCGCCAGTTCTTTGATGTCGGTTTGGTGTGTCCGCACCTTAAGGTACGTCCTCAACATGTTTCTTTTCCTAAACCTAACCTCTGTAACTTTACATTAATTATACAACTCTGCATTAAGGACGTAATGTCATGCGTGAGGCACAAATCTGTAGGATATCATACAAACTGTTCTATGAGAATATGATAGAAACACCCAGCTCTCCCCTGACCTGTCAGCTGGTTTGCTTCAGTGTTGAATTGACAAAGTTCTGTTTTATAGATTTAGATTTCATTAGTTTCGCTCTATGACAGTTTATTCTATTAATAGATTAAGTTCTGACTTTATCAGTGAGAGAGGCTAAATGATCATAATAGTAATATAATAATAATAATAATACAAGTTAACCAAAGTTGAAGTAGAGAAGAAAACTGAGCGTAGATTCTTGTGAAATCATGTGATTTTATAGTGAGATGTCACAGTTGTAAAAGCTGGTGTGTGCAGAGCTGCAGCTAAAAGCATTCAGATGACTTTTAGATGGTTAATCAATGTAACCAGCAAAAATCTGCCTCCAGCTTCCACTCAGAGATTTCTATCTCCTGTAATATAATGTAATGTGTTTCCCAGTGTCTCTGCAGGCAGAGGTTGAATCAGGTCATCTCATCATCTCTTTATTCCTGAGTTCTCCTCAGGACACCACAGAACAAAAGTGTCTTTCTTCTGTCCCCTCCTTCACTTCCTCTGATCGTTCCAGTCTACAAACTGAACACCTCTTATTTCATTCTTTAACTTCAACTGAAGCTCCGACACAGTTTTCATTATTAATCAGATATTCAGTCTGAATGTTTGATTTATAATGAAAAGTGTGTTTTGACTGTTTTGGAGAGAAAAAGACTGACTGATAAATAACATGTCTGTCACCATCTGTTCATCCTCGCCTCAGTTTGTTAAGGTTCAGACTCACCGTCATCACATAAACGATTATAATCAAATGCAGACGTAGCCCCCAAATATTGTATGAATATGTTTTCAAATAGAATATATATATATATATACACACACACGTGTGCAGATGCAGGCAAAAACATGTATCGACATCAGATGCCCAGGAGCACCTTTTGCCATTGTATGACGGTGTTTAACTCCAGCAGCAGCTACTGAGTAGTGATGTGCAGGTTAATTAGAGTTAATTAGAAAATATCGTAGGTTTTGGGCAGGTGGGTCATAACTGCAGCAATCTGAGTGCAATCATCTTCTACCCTCTCCATCTGTTCGTCTCTCGTTAGTCCAGCTCAGACCAAAGATTCATGACAAGACGAGTTGAAACAATCACCTTCTGTCAACACTCCGTTCTGTTACGTTGTAAAGAGCTGGCAGTTCACAGGAAGTGACCACATAGTGATAGTGAGATACTGGCTACAGTGATGAAACAAAACCAGCATCAGATGGACTGTATTCATAATCAATACGCCACAATAATATAAATAACCAGCACCAATTCATCAGTCAATGGCTGTGGTTACATGATGGCTTCTCATTCAGAATGAAATGAATCTGAATGAAATCATTTGGAATTAAAGTCTTTCCAGGTAGTTTACATGAGAAATATTCATTCTGAATGAGGGTTTACACAGAGATCAGTTTAATCGCCTTTTTTCGGGTCTGCGCAAGGTTTGGGGCAGGGAAGGTTTCTGATTGGATAGGGGACGGGGCGGATGTTACGTGTTTACGTTTACCGGAAGCAAACACTGTAGTCCTCGCTCCGGATAACAAGATGCTTGATGACGCCGTTCTTAGTGCCTTTTTCGGGCTTGTTTTGCTTCTATTCTTGAAGCAGCAGTACGACAACAACCTTGTTCTGCTAATGCTTCGTCTGTTGAGGAGGAGAAGGGAGGTAGAAGGTCGAAGAAGGGAGGTAGAAGACCGTGCTGTGGCGAATGGAAACCGGTGACTGCAACGAGTCCGACTGCTCTATCTCAGCCCGTTGCTATGCGCGCTGTATACGTCATTGCGCAAGAAGTGCTAGGAAACAAGCATGCGCAGAAAGACCGGAATGAACTCAAAGAGGAATGAGTGTATACATGCACACAAATTTTTTTCATTCGGAATGACAAACGGAATAAACCACCCCCTTTAATTGGATTTAATTTTCAATTGGAATGACCACTTTTAATCGGAATGGCTTTTCATTCCAATTAAAAGTGGAATTAAACTGTCCATGTAAACGTACTGACTGAGAACGTGTGTGTGGGCGGGGCATAAGCACATACAGCCAGCAGCAGCAGCAGTGACCCACCGTCTGACACCGGCACACTGTGAGGACAGAAACAGAGGGCTCAGTGGGGACGGAGCACCTGCTGCAGCAAGCCAACACGCCGTCTGCGGCCATTTTGACTTGACCACGACTTCACTACAAGCTGATTGGCTGTTGAAACAGGTGACGTGCTTTAAAACCAGCCGCCGGCCATTTGACCAGCTGAGTGTCAGGTGACACCATCAGCTGGTTTGAGTCCAGTTCACACTGCTGACACTTTTCTCTGCATACAAAATACCCAACAGCACGTAGGTTGTGATTAGCAATGGGCATTAGCAGAAACTTTTAGCTCTCATTTGCAGCTTTATGGTTTTGGGTCACTGATTAACAGGCTTGTGGACCAGGTGGGGCAGTTCTGCTCTTATAACAGACTGGTTGATGCGAGTTTAAAAAAACCTCTGACCTGAGCATCTCTACCGGATAGGGAGGGTGAGAGGGGAGGTGGATGGGTCAAACAAACTCCAGACTTTCACCCGGGAACCTGCTGTTCATTTCCTCTGTGAATTTGTTGCCTAAACTTAAGGATATAAACCTAAAAACAACATGTTGTAAGTTTACTTTAAAAAGACTGTGTGCATGTAACAAGGAGAAATTGAGACGCCATCCCTGATCATCCAACAGAGGAGGATACCCAGCGCATCATATTTAGAGGTGCACGCCCACAGGCTTTTTGATGAGGAACCCGGGGCGGTGCTAACCTCCGTGTTTGCCTACAAATAAACATCATCCACTCTGTTCAGGACGGATATCGTGAGCTGAGCGGCTGCTGGACTCATGTTAACTGTGAACCTGCTGAGGACAAGAAGTGAAGGAGGGGACAGAAGAAAGACACTTTTGTTCTGTGGTGTCCTGAGGAGAACTCAGGAATAAAGAGATGATGAGATGACCTGATTCAACCTCTGCCTGCAGAGACACTGGGAAACACAACATTACATTATATTACAGGAGATAGAAATCTCTGAGTGGAAGCTGGAGGCAGATTTTGGCTGGTTACATTGATTAACCATCTAAAAGTCATCTGAATGCTTTTAGCTGCAGACCTCTGGGAACATTTGACCTAGTAGTTAGAAAAGAGGTTGCTAAATTTAGCTAATCTTAGCTAGTAACATTAGCCTGACAGCGTTTCACCAGACCTCTGGAAATGGTTGACCTCATAAGTCGACGCCAGCAACTAAAGTGAGTAAACGTTAGCTAGTAATGTTAGCCTGACACTTGTGTTCAGATTCATTACTTCCTACGTCACTTCCACTAAAGACCAACGGGCCCGTGCGTAGTTATCGCATCAGTCTGTCCCAAGATAAGCACCAGACTTGTTAACCATGGGCTAGCTAAGAAACCAAAAATGTTTCCAGACCCGAAACAGACCGACGTATACGGGTTATTCCAGCTGTTAGACTGGCAGGACAAAGTTGGCATGCTGTCAACAAAACCACCACCACCACGTCCTGCATTGGTGACCTATTTTCCTGTCACATCCTTGTCGTGGACGCAGCAGGACCAGGCTCCCAGGAAGTGCACCGGGCTTTGAGGCTCATTTTCGTTGTGGTCAAACAGTGGAATTACAACTCCCGGGTCCATCACGTGATGCCACAGGGCCCAGAAAGACTTTTTCCCATTGACTCACATTGTGAAAGAGACGTCTATACATCAGTGGCAGTGCCGATCATCCAGATAAGACTGGGTATTAATATCCTTTAATATGGATGAACAGGACCCTGCCGCCAATGCTGCATCCAGGTGTCTTAATACATCTATAAGCAGGACACATTAGTGTTTACACTATGAAAGATACAACAAATCCTCCCTCACTCCAAACTCATCAAATACGTCAGCGTTGTCAGTGGAACTGCGCCTCAAACTGTGACGCTCTACATACCCCTTTGGAGTCAGTTCTGGATGTGGCCGTTTCCGTGTCAGTTTGAGCTTGTTACATGCGACAGTGTCTTTTAAAATAAAGTTTAGTGTTCACAGGAAACGTAGGTTTGGCCACCGAAACTATTTTAAGTTTAGGCAACAAAAGTGATTTAGAAAAAAAGAACATAGGTTGGGTTAAACTAACTAAATGTACCTAACTAACCTAAGTTAAAGGGATAGTGCACCCAAAAATGAAAATTCAGCCATTATCTACTCACCCATATGCCGATGGAGGCCCTGGTGAAGTTCACGTCCTCTGCAGGAGATAATCATTGAATATCAAGCAAAATAAAGTGTTCCCTCTGTGAAATATTTAACACAGATACAGAATGGGGAGGAACAAGAATTTATAGTAAATACATCACGTGACATACTCATTAAAGGGATAGTGCACCCAAAAATGAAAATTCAGCCATTATCTACTCACCCATATGCCGAGGGAGGCTCAGGTGAAGTTTTAGAGTCCTCACATCCCTTGCGGAGATCGGCGGGGGGAGCGCCAGCACACCTAATGGCAGACGGCGCCCCAGACTAACGTCCAAGAACACAAAATTGAATCCAC
>NC_065515.1:2490014-2516472 GCF_006386435.1 Epinephelus moara
CTTCAGAGACCGTGCATCACCGATCACCCTGAGCGCGCACACGTGAGCGCGGAGCACAGAGAAGCAGTCAGAGCTACAGGCTACAGTGAGGCTAAAAACAGAGTTCATATGACGTTTTTCCAAACAACTTTTTATGTCGGGGCTGCAGCACACTTGGATCACTATGGACGAGCAGTATGGAGATACTATGTGGATTCAGTTTTGTGTTCTTGGACGTTTGAATCTGGGGCGCCGTCTGCCATTAGGTGTGCTGGCGCTCCCCCCGCTGATCACCGCAAGGCTTGCGAGGACTCTAAAACTTCACCTGAGCCTCCCTCGGCATATGGGTGAGTAGATAATGGCTGAATTTTCATTTTTGGGTGCCCTATCCCTTTAATGAGTATGTCACGTGATGTATTTACTGTGAATTCTCATTCCTCCCCATTCTGTATCTGTGTTAAATATTTCACAGAGGGAACACTTTGTTTTGCTTGATATTCAATGATTATCTCCTGCAGAGGACGTGTCACATCATGTATCCAGTGAAGGCACTCACTGTCCTGAGCAGGTAAACACACTCTGAGTTCGGGCTAAATAAAAGCACATCATTAATCACATCATGATGCTTCAGTCTGAACACGTTGTGATCCTGCAGAACTCCACGCTCTCTGAAGTGAGCACAGTGTCTGATAAAGAAAATAATGAGAGCTCATTGCAGGAAAGTGAAAGACTGACAGACAGTTGTTGTTTTAAATGTTAAAAAATAAAGTATATTCCTTTACATTCTATTAATCTTACCACACCATTAAGGATTTTGATGCTAACAGTATGTGTAATGTAGCAGCATTTATTTGATCCATATCACTCTCCATGTTCAGGGGAACAAACATTTACAGTGTGTTTCTTCGTCTTTATTGAACCTCATGCAGCACTGATGCAGAGATATTTAGCTCACTATGGACATCATTCAAAATGGAGTTTTACTGAATTCTTTTAAAACTTAATTCTCTATACATTTGTAAAGAGTGTGAACATTTTATGGGAGCACTGACCTGGAACTCTGAATTTGTTTGAGGTTAAATACTGTGATGATAATTATAATAAATAGTAATTATGGTATAAGTGTTATTGTTCTCCTGGGAGACTGAGCTGCTGTCGAAGCTCCGTCTGTCTGCAGGCTCTGGGAGTCTCAGACAGGCAGCAGCTGGTCCAGCGAGGCCCAGCAGAGCCTGACGTGATGGGGGGTGATTGGGATGTGGGGGGATGGGAGGCTGAGGACGCCCAATTAGTAGCCAATCATCTGTTTTTAATGAGGCAGCCTGGATCTGCGTGTTGACGGCAGATTGCAGAGCTGCAAGTGGTCAGAGAGAGTTTGGAAACTGTTCATCTTTCACATCTGTCAGTTTAATACCAGAGCGACCACAGCGTGGTGGAGGAAACTGTTTCTCCACTTTAAGATAAAGATTTCTCGTCAAACATGTTGAGTTTATCCTTCCTCAGCCTTTCACTCCGTCCACCATCTGTTGTCAACATGAGAATTAACTCAACTTTGTTCCACTTGGAGAAAAAAAAATCATGTCCCAGGTTTTTGTTTTTTAGCCTGATTACATGCAAAGTAATTCATAGTGTTTGCTGAGCGATTATCAAACAAGAACATGTTAAATACTGAAAGATGATGCACAAACACACAACACAATAAATATGAAGAGATTCATAAATAAAATGGATATTTTCTGATATATTACAGCTCTCGTAAAAATAAAAACTAAACTCACTAAGCTATTAGCCTACTTTACTCTCATAACGTTTTGACTTTTTTTTTTAAAACTGAACAGATAAACTTTGTCCATCCTCTCATAATCTTACCTTTTCTTGTAAAACTACAATTCTGATGTTTTAATGGAATTTTACCTCATAATGTTCATAATGTGTTTTTGTAAAATATTACTTCTCCCCCATGTAGGCTCTTTGCATTATCTGGATGTTGTTACTTTTTCCTGCGAAAACGACTTATGCTCTTCATGTTACCACTTTTTTTTTTGTAAAACTACAAGTATAGAGTGTGCCAGGGCTGACGTCAAAACCTGGAAGTTTAGCATCGCGCTGGTTCCCGGAAGAGAAAGTGAATGTGATTTTTGCATTGCGTTTTGGATTATGTCAGAAAATAAGCTCTGTGGCTAACACAAGTTTATGATACTTACAGGTTTTGTTCAGCGAGATAATCTTCACATATGAACACCTTTCATACCGCATTTGAAGCTTAAATGCGATCGCCAGAAGTAAAAAGCTAACGTTAGGCTTTAACGGACTACATGACTACTCCACGGTCGCATGACTCTTGACGTCACCGCCACTAAGCTTTCAACTGATTTCGGCCGCTTTATTTTAAAAACATTGTATAATGGGGAAATCGGACTGTTTAAGCTAAATAAGAAGCTGTAATGGCGGACTGCAGCACTCTCACCTGTTCGGGGGTGATGACGTTTAATGTCCCCGACAGGGTTTGTAGTCGTATTGAGCAACTTGTTAGCAACCGCCTTTTTTTACCACACGTAAAAGCTTAAAAATTCACAAGTAGGGTATTTACTGACGTGTTTTATGTCGTAGAACAAAACCTGAAACTCGCTGAAGCTTTTGTTAACTACAGACCTTATTTGAGGCATTTTACCAAAATCCCATTCAAAAAACGTATTGACTTTAGACGAGAGAACCGGAAGTGCTAAAAGCGCTAACGGAGTTCCGGGTTTACTGGCACACTCTATTTCTTGTACATATTATATTATGAGCTATATTATATTAAAGCTTTTCCCAGAAAACAATAACTTCTATCCTACATCATTTTCCTCAAACAATAATTTTAATTCTCATAGCAATGTGACTTTTATTCGTAACAACTTTGACGTTATTCTCATAACGTTTCAACTTTTTCTTGTAAAACTCTTCTTGTTAGGTTTGCATATTATCTGCACTGTAAAGTTGAGCTCACTTTATTTATCGAAGGTGATCAGTTCCCTACATCGAGTTGGGATGAGAACGTGTTAACGTGACAGTCACACATTTTGACATATTTCT
Organism: Epinephelus moara; assembly: GCF_006386435.1. NCBI lineage: Eukaryota > Metazoa > Chordata > Actinopteri > Perciformes > Serranidae > Epinephelus > Epinephelus moara. The sequence continues at coordinate 2,493,066 of NC_065515.1, forward strand.
ACGTCATATGATGACTGAAATTAAACTGAAGTCCTTTAGTGATGTTGCTGCACCTGTTAGCGCTCCTCTTATATCAGTGCAGGGTGACAGGCTGGGAGCACGGGTCGCTAACGTTAGCGGCCTGCTAATAACTTGATCGACTGATAGCCTGAAACTGAAGCGTCCATGCAGATATTGCCGGCCACGTCTGTTCATGTAAACGTAATCGACAACTACTGATGACGTATCAGGGTCTTGAAGGGTTGTCTGCACTCAGAAGAAATGGGATTGTGTCTTTATCACAGAGCAGGACTTTAACATCCAGATGTTCATGGACGCTGGTGAGAGACAAAACTCTCCCAGCATCATGTCCAGTCTTAACGTCTTCCTGTCTTTGTCCTGGTGAGAACTGAGAGCTCCCCGACCTCCTTCAGGACAACAGAGAGACCAATGTGTCCTTGACTCCGGCTCTGATCCCTCCTCACCATCTATCCTCCTCTATTCTCCTCTCTGTCTCATATATTGTTGTCCTGATGTGAACGCTGAGCGCCGCTCGCCACAGCCTTTCTCAGGTCAACTCAGACGACACAATAGTCTTTTGTCTTGGAAACAGTGAACACTTCCTCTCCTCCTGCGTGTCCTTATCATCTGGTCTCTGCAGCACAAGCGACAAACCAGAGGCCAAACTGGGGCAAAAGTCAAAGTCCTGAAACAGACAAAGAGCCGCAGCATTATTTAATCACCTTATCACTTTTCATTTTAGTCTGGTTTATCATGAGGACTGAATAAATGCTGTCAGACATCCTGTACACATTGTGTTATTGTTCTCTCCGTTACACACATTTTATATTATTTAATTTTCCAGCCTGGTCACATGAGAAAATCTGACTAAATGTCATGTTTGTGTGCACTGAAACCAGAATGTGTTTACATTCAACACTTTTATAGAGACGACTGTAGAAAAATTGTTCCAATGAAAAATGTCTCCAGGTGATTATTCAGAATAACAGGGACTCTGTTGGTGCTGTTTTTAATGTCATGATTTAACTCAGTTCACCTCCGTTGTTTTGTTGTGAAGGCAGAGAGTTAACTGAGTGGACAGACATCATCGAGGGAGGAGAGAGAATTAGACACAATGCACTTTAATACACAACAAATATTAAATATCCAAAAAGTCAAGTTACCAGAAAATGAATATGTTCCTGCTCCCCAGATTGGGACGGTGTGAAGATTTTGAGACTGTTTTGATATTAAGCCCAACACCAGACCGCACCAGTACACCTAATTTTACCAGGTGACACACATGATTCAGCAGCTGCTCCTGAGTGGAATATAACGACGCTGCGTCCCAACAGTAACCTGACTATCATCTGACTATAGCGTAGCATCACGTAACATTGGAGCGTTCCGTCCACGTTAAAGCCATTAAATCTGTTACGTCATGTAAACAACCCACGTAGCTTTCAGCTGTTTGTTTGAGATCAGACTGGAGACGTAACCGCTTCAGAGATAGGTGAGTACTTACGATCTTCTTTAGTTTGTAATGTTACTTTTTTATAAAACAGAAAACACAATTTTTATATTGTGATATCTACTAAAACAATATATCCAACAGCTTGTTATTATTGATGGTTATTTACCAGAAACTTTCCGCTCCATAGCGATGTTTTGTCGGACGGTATAATAAAAGTTCCTCATTTCAACGTTCATTCCTCGCCTGTTGCAGCACTCTCAAAGCCAGTGACAGATATAAATAGAAACATGTCTGACAAAAGCTCGGCTCATAATGGCACACAGAACATTAGGACGCCATTTCGTTTGACTTCAAATCCAAATTGTTGTCACTAAAGGCTGATGTATGGTTGAGTGCTCGAGAACTCTGAAGAGTGTTGCTCAACAGAAATCAAAACACTTGTGGGATGTTTTTTATTCATACTTTGGTCAAATCGACCAATGTGTCCTTGACTTCACCTCTACTGAAATGGGATCTGCTTCATGTTAGCGTGCTCGGCTCACAGTCGGTCAGACACTAGTGGCTCAATTAATAAACATAATATTCTGTTAATCATGATGTCATATTGGTTATTACTAATGTCACACAAGTTGGATTCAGCACGGTGACGCCGTCAACACAGGTTGATGATGTAGGCTGCTTTTTATTTTGCCAGAAGTGTCAGACAGTTCACCAGTTTAACCAGTTTAAGCTTGTACACTGAACCGGACCGGCAAAACCAGAAATTGACCAAACTCTGCAAAAAAGTACAACTTAATTTTCATAATATAACTGTAATAAATCTGGGTTTTCCTAATTTAGCAGAAAGTACTGCTATGTCAGCCCTTCAAATAACCACAGTTGCGGGTAGGTAATATACAAAAAATAATCTTTATTAATTCATCACAAAAGGGAAACACATTTCCTAAAAAGCGAGGAGAGCTCAGGTAAGCAGGGGGCAACCAGTCACCCCAGGACAACAACGGGCCCAATTAATTATGTAGCCCTCCCTCTCCACACTAACGCAGGAACAGCTAACCCCCTGGCTACCTGTCTTCACCGCCGGCAGTTCTAACTTGCTGCGAACGGCACCCACCCTCCTGACAGAGTGCCGAGCCGCAGTAACGGGTGCACCACACGAATCGCAGCGTGTCAGTGTCTTTTGTTCTCTCCTCTTCCCGGCAAAATCAGTCACACCTGAATCAAATCGAGTCATTAGGGAGTCCCGGCTGCTGACGTCACCAGCCAGGGCTTCCCCTCACCACATAACTAATGCTTTCACAAAGCTGCAGTTTGAGAGGCAGCAGGCAAAATCTGAAGTCGTCAGGTACCTCAACTTTGTGGGCTTCAGACACCGATGCAGAGTCACCTTTTACGGCGATATGATACGCTCTGCAAGTACTGTAATGTAAGGAGTGACAAAATATGTATAGAGCGGGGGCGGGGCCAGACAAACTGCTGAGTGCGGCCAGGAGCTCAGTGTTCATGTCCTGTGTGAATGTAGAGCCAAACCATCATGTTTTATTAAACCTAACCACATGTTTTTGTTGGAAGGAAACCTAAAAAGAAAAGAAAATCTGTGAACGTCCAAAACTGACGCAGGAGGGTACCCAGCACGTCATATTTACATACGTAGGTCCACGAGTTGGGATGAGAACATGTTGAGGAAATGTGATGAGTTCAGTGAGTTCATGTCACCGCCTCTTTGTTTATATTGATCAGGAGTTTAATGACACATCTGAGCCGTGGTTAACCTCCGGTTCATGTCATGAACTCAGACAGCAGCAGTAAAATACCTGAGAGGCAGCTGCAGTCTGTCTCCACGCCGTTACCTGAAAACACCTGAAGTGTTGCAAAGCAGACGGCACGTGAGACGGATCACACTGACAGCAGACACACCATCAGGATGTTTGTTCACATTTAAAGTCTCTTTTCTCTTTCATAACATCTTTTTTAATGCTTAGTTTCTTGCATATTTGAACACACACACACACACACACACACACACACAGTGACCATGTAAGGCTGTCCCCTCTGCAGCCTCTCAGCCCTGCAGACTTCTGGGAAACAACAGGCCTGTGGGATCTGGACCTGGATCAGAGTCAGCGACCGGGTTCAGACCGAACATGACGCAACTCTGTTTCTGTGTCTGATGCACAAACAGGAAGTGGAACAGAAACATGTTGAATTCACATGTTCACACAAACATAACAGCAAAACATCTCCGTCACCTGACTCCACATGACTTCCAGCTGACATGTCAGTGATGTCACTTTGATCCCAGCTGAGGTGATGCTGAGCAGGTGAGCCCAGGTGTCTGACAGCATGAATACACCTGAGATCATGTGACAGAGCCGCAGCTCAGCCGCACAGCAGCAGCAGCTGCAGGTTTGAGTGTTTACTGAAGGACAGGAGGGAGGATTGAACCAGTGGCCCCGTGTGACCCGCTGTCACCTGTGTTCACCTCATGAACCTGAAGCTAAATATATGGAGAGTTAGACGATTAAAGCTCTGTGATGAAGGAGCACGCTGATGTTTTTCATGTTTCTTGTTGATGACTTTTTAAATCCTTCCAGGAAGCGTTTGGTTTTGTCTCTGCTGAAAGATGTGTTTTTATAAAACTGGTCTCTGCACAAGAAAAACACAAATACTTTTGAAACTGGTGCTTTTGCTCAGTTGGTAGAAAACCTATCAGAATGCGCTGTGCTGCACCGGACCAGTAAACACTCCGACTGGTGGGTGATGTAATGCGCACTCTCTGTTTGACACAATGGCGGCCGGCTGGTAACAAACTATTTTGTATTACAGTTGAACAGTGAGTTAAAATCTGTTCCTGAAAACCTTTAAGAAGAGAAACAGGCGCCGCAGTGACAGAATCTGGGTTTATATTTGATCAGCGCTGCTTAGTTTTACAGTTTGATCAGAGTTTAGTCTCAGTTTGAGGGAGACGGGCGGGTTTGTCTCTTGATCTGCATCTATACTCTTTGTGTCCGTGGTGGTGGCGTGCGTGGCAAGCGTGGCGTGCGTGGCGTGTGTGGTATAGATGGCGTGGGTGGCGGGCAGGAGTGCAGGCTACAGTTCAAGCAACAGCCAGTGAAACGCTGCAGGATGGCGCATTTTGTGAATTTAGGCCTGGTCGGACGGGGGGAAGTTTACCACAGTTCATCTACACAAACCACCCACATTGTTTTGACACAAAGCTGGTTGAAAATCTGAATATATCCCATGTACAAAAGGCTGTGTCCTTGCTGCAGTGACTGTGGGTTCAGTTCCTGGTTCCTGCGTGTCATCCCCTCTCTCTCTCCACCCTTCACACTTAACATACTGTCCTGTCCATTAAAGGCAAAAAAGCCCCCAAAAATATCTCAAACCCTCAAAAAGAAAATCTCAATGTGGGGATGGCTGTGGCTCTGGAGGTAGAGTGGTCAAATGATCGGCGGTTTGATCTCAAGTGTCCTTGCGTGAGATAGCCAACCCTCAAACTGATGGCGAGCCAGCGGGGTCTGAGTGTGTGTGAAAGTTTACAAGCAGTTCCAGGGCTGGAACATGAAGCCAACGCTCAAGTGTCAAAAACTGCAGTTCCTCTAATGTCCACTAGGGGCTGGCTCCAGGGCCGGGTCCATGTCTACAGCCTGTTTAGTCTCTATAGCTGCTTTCAACATTCATGACAGCTGTACGAGGGGTACATTTTTAACCAACTCACCTGTTTACATTTTATTAAGGCTTAAAGTGACGCTTGTCTGTGAGTCAGAACCCTCACAATAAAACAAACTGTGTAAAACGAGGAGTGAAATTGATTTTTAATGTTAATTTGTGACAAATTGTGCAAAAATAAAATGATTTTGAAAGAAAGAAAAGCTTCTTACTTCACAGCGGCGTATTTACTGATGAAGGTGGAAGTCTCTCAGCTCGTGTTAACTACAGACCTCATTTCTGACATCTAACACACTGACTTCAAGATGAGGGAACAGGAAGTGCTAACATGCTAACATGCTAACTCATTTTTGTGTTGTAGCACTCACTCCTGCAGAAGTATTTTATTTCCAAACTCTCCACATTCATCCTTTGTATAATTTCCTACAACTTATAATACAGGCTACAAACACCACGTCCTTTTCCGTACCTTTATTTAAAATAATGTCACACTGTAAAAAGAGTCAGTGTCCTCTGACAAAGTCTTTCCCCCAGTGAATTACGCCCCGACCAGGTGTCACTGATGATCATGTGTGAGGTGATGTTCTTAAATCATTATATGTGATAACATCAGAGTTTATAAAAGCAGCAGGCGTGACGTGGTGACGAGTTAAAAATAGAAACAGACGTCTGTTCAGCTAAAAATATGACTGTAAATATTTATAATGCTGCTCATCAGCTGAGTCACAGCACTAAGCTAACATGCTAATGATGGGAGTGTGTGTGTGTGTGTGTGTGTGTGTGTGTGTGTGTGTGTGTGTGTGTGTGTGGCCTGCAGGCTTCCTGTTTGAACCAACAGTGACTGTTAGCATTAGCATTAGCCTCCTCCCTGAAAGCACACAGAGCTGCTGCAGAGAAATAAAACACAACATTCACTTCACATTCAAATGTGCTGCAGCAGACACATACGGGGGGTGGACAAAATAACGGGAACACAACAGGAAACATCACAACGCCCCAAACTTTATTCTAAAATCTGAAATATCGTCAGCAGGCTGCTGCAGGAACAACTGCTTTTATCTGAGACTGTGATGGAAATAATACTGTGCTTCTGATGGACCGCACCAGTTGGCCCAGCTCAGACCACAGACAGTCGTGATCAGGTGACAGTCCACAGTATGAATGACCAATCACAGAGAGGCGTTTTAAAGGGTCAGTTCACCTCACAGCTGCGTGTGTGCTCTCTGCTCTCTCTTATTGTCAAACTCTTTGAGTCTTCAGCTCAGGTGTGAGTGTCTCCTCTTGACCTTTGACCTCCACTGTACACACACACAACACACACCACCTGACCTCAGCTCCTTCCTGTCAATGTGAGAGGATCAGCAGGAAGTCCCGAGGAGCAGAGGGGTCAAAGGTCGGAAGGAGAAACTCTGTCGTCTTCATCTCTGCTGCTTCTTCCTGTCTCACTGATGACATTTCAATCGTGTGTGTGTGTGTGTGTGTGTGTGTGTGTTTAACCTGCAGCCTGCAGATATCATTTGCTCTTACTCACTGTTTGTTCCTCTGAGTATATTTAATGTACCTGAGCTCTGAGTCCTGCAGGGTCAGTGTGACTCACAGTGTTTCTGTCTGAGCAGCTGCAGCACGAGAAAGTAATTTACTTAATCAACATCACACGAGAGGGAGAGCTGCTGTACTGAACATCAGCACGGCTGTGATTCGGTCGTAGGCACTGAGAAGACGGACAACAAACCTGTGAAACCCCTGACAGGTAAACCCCTGAAGCTCTGATCACACCACTGATGACTTCCTGTGTGTGTCTCTGCTACGAGCTCATTGGTTCCTCCTGAAGATCTTTAAAAACACACATCTATAGTTTGATCAGTCATTTCCTCCAAGAGCTGCTCACTGTGGCTTTTATCAAACTGACAGGACGAAGTAGTGACTTTGTTGGGGACTATTTTCAGTGGCGGATTAATCTACAGTTGGAGCTCTACTGAGTATTTGTGTCAGCAGGACGGTGTGTGTGTGTGTGTGTGTGTGTGTGTGTGTGTTCATGTCACACAGTGCAGTTAGTGTTTACTGTGACACACTGACTGACGTCTGTCGTCCGAACGTTACTAAAACACACCTGCAGAAATACATTAACACACACACACAGGTTCAATTACGTCAAAACACACCCACCTCCAGTTCAGCTCTGTCTGACTTAGTCAACACACACACACACACACACACAGAGTTATTATATTACACGATCAGTTGATCATCATTAGTGTTTATTGCAACACAAGTTACCTGCTGCTCTTGACGTCATGTTCACAGCATGTTAGCATGTTAGCATGTTAGCTCTCCAGCTGCAGCAGTTAACTCCTGTGAAGACAAGAAGAAGAAACCACATACGTCTGTTAATGAAACTGAATAATAAATAGTCTTTAAATTTAAATGAATGTGATATTAGTGTGATTATTATCCTGAACATTTTTAGTCGCATCTGTCCTCATCATCGCTCCATGAACCCAGTGCACTGCAGAATCAGTGATGTCATAAACAACTTATATCATCTTTCTGTTAATTTCTGTTACTGCTCCGTAGAATTTAAAGGAAGCTGACAAAAATAATGAATGTTAAAGGGAAGGTGTAATAAGCTGAGGCTTCAGCCGACACCTTTAGGTCCTGTTTTAGTATTTTGTTTATCTTTTGTTTTAATATTAAAACAACATTACCTTAATGTTTATTTATTGTCTATGTATGAGTGCATCTGAGATTTATAAGTTGGAAAATGACCAAAATAAAATAAACTATTAACAGTGCCAAATGTACAAAATCAGTACTTCTATTGATGGACTATAAATAGGAATTTGTTGCTGCGAGACCGTTTTAGTTTTTACATGAACTGAATGTTACAGACAGAAAGTTTGTTGCCTCAAGTTATTTTTGGGTTCCAGCCACACACAGTAGGCGTATCTGTGTTCTGTGATGGTGTGTTGCGTACATGCTGTATTTCACAATGGTTAAATGAAAATAAAAGATGTCCTGGAGCAAGGTGGGGGGAAGGGCAAACAGGTTCTGCTGCAGGAACAAGAACACGCCGCTAACATGCTGCTAACACACTAACACCTGAGTCATCAGATAAATATCAGGATCAGGGCGGAGGGAGAAGGAGAGGACATTCACACCCTCGTGTCCAAACACTGACACACACGCACAGACAGACAGACAGACACACGCACAGACAGACACACGCACAGGCAGACAGGCAGACAGACAGGCAGTGAGGATCGATGATAAAGAAGTTTGCAGACTCTCTGAGTTCCAGGAAATTGAACACAGTCGTCAGTCTGCAGCTGTCACACCGACAGTATTTATTTCCCACACTAACTCACCACCAGCAGACGCATCTGTGTTTCCGCAGCATTTTTTCATTTGTGTATTTTGGAATTAACTTCTGCAAAACTGAAAAAAACACACACACACACACACACACACACACAACAACAGTGGTGAAAGACGTATTTAGACCCTTTACTGCAGTAAAAGTACTTTTACTGAATACACTGTAAAAATATCAGTCACAAATCAAGTCAACTTTATTCATACAGCACGTTAAACATAAACAGAGGTGATCCAAAGTTCTCCTACGGCACACACACACACACACACACACACACACACACAGAGGAAAAGAAACACAACTATTTGAGTGATAATAGCAATAAAATAATAATAACCATTATCACTGCACCTGTAGCCAAAACTGTCTCCTTGTTTTATACTGTCACCAGACTGGGACAGTAACAGCAACAATGACAATCACTAATGCACAAAAGTGTGTTTTGAGACGACTCTTGGAAATCTCAGTGGTGGTGGGAGGAAGAGAAAGTCCTGGATCTGGGGCCAGACAGAAGTCTTTGGTCTCTCACAGTGTGATAAATGGAGAGAAGCTCTGTGATGTCAGAGGGGGTGGGGCCATTTAACACCATTACTGAGGGTAATGGGCTCCCTCCTTTTTGACCTCTTGCTGCTGCATTTTGGACGAGTTGAAGACGGGATGAACACGACTGAGTAAAACCAAAATATAACGAGATGCAGTAATGGAGGTGGGAGGAAATGAAGGTGTGGATGACTTTCTCCAGGTCAGAAATACAGAGAATTGATCTGAGTTTGGAGACGCAGCTGCAGGAAACTTAATTTTACTACCTAAATGATTTGTTTGTCAAACTTCAACTCAAAATTAACTGTGAGATCTAACCGAGGGGGCCAAAGGGCGAAGATGAGGAGAAATAATGCTGGTCAAGTGCTGTGGTCCAAATACAGTGTCTTCTGTTTTACTCTCATTGAGCTGGAGGAAACTTGCAGCCATCCAGGATTTGATGTCGTAAAGAGTTGAGCTCAGTTAGTTTGTTGATGCTGTTTGGCTCTGATGTTCACACCGGGCGCAAATGAACAATTTATGCAAGTGAATTACATGTAAAGTCAATGTAAAGCCGCATCCCAGTGGGCGGTGCCGTGGACACAACGTGAAAGATGTAAAATAGGCTTATACCCTTCAGCGACCAGTTCGCCAATCAGCACTGAGATCCTCTGGACATGTATGACGGCCAAGATGTACCGGCGGAAGCTCATTCATCAATTAAGCGATTTCATGCATGTGTGACGTGAGTCAACACAAAATATTCTAGCGTTCAAACTCATATTGCATTTGGTGTGAATATAAGGTGAAGTAGATCTGCATGTCATCTGCATAACTATGGAAAAATATTTTATGTTTTTGAATAACGTGGCTGAACAGAAGTAAGTAAAAGTACCATTAAACCTGCACGGGGAAAAAAAATCACGCTGCAGTGTTTTCTTAATTATTCCTGCAGCACTGAGCTGTGAAACATTTCATACAGTACACAGAGTTTATTTAAAGGTAAATAACAACTCACACAGTGGTTCCTATGACATCTAACAAATTAGCAGCCCACAAATGACATGTTATCATATATTAAAGTTACATATTTAACGTAAAGTTACGGAGGTTATGTTTAGGAAAAGAAACACGATGAGGACGTACCTTAAAAATGACTCAAAGTTCATGTGGCTCTGAGCGCTGGTCTCCTGGGGAAAGTCCTGTGTTTTGTGACCCATCGTCCGCCCCAACCTGCCTCCTAACTGGACCTTTTTTACTCCCGTCAGCACACTGGTCATGTGATCGTAGCCTTCCGAAAAACACAGGTTATGCATAAATTATTGGCCCGTGTGGAGTCTATGTGGAGTCAGTCAGACTCTTATTTGGCTGCTTTTGTTTGTGTAATCTGGATCCATGAATCCTGGTTTCATGGCTCTCTCCGGATCTTCTTGCTCAGTGTTTTTTGGATCTGGATCTGATGGATCCAGTGTTTGAAGCCTCAGAACCAGAGCGGACCTGTTAGATGCGGGTCCCTGCAGGGAGCTGTGGTGCCTGTGACTGTGTGTGAGTGTATCAGCAGCAGTTAGCGGTTGCTGGCTGGAGGGAGTTGAGGCACGCGTGGCAGGAATCACTTGCTGTGGTTAACCCCGCCACAATAAAAGCCCCTGACTCCAGTCTCTGTGAAGGACTGTTATTGAGCCGTCTGAGACTTTCATCACTTCACTCCTGCAGCTGACTCATCCTGTCGACTCGCTGCTGTCCTCCATCCGCCGGAGAAACTGTCAGTGAGTAACTCCGCTCAGACCTCCCCTCAGCCAGCTGCAGGGTGGAGGGTGGGCGGCTGGAAGGAAATGAGAGGTTGAAGCAGAAAGAGGCTGATAAGGAAAAGACTTGAGTTTCCTGTGATCTGGTTTACAATCTGGACTCAGATCAAAGTCTGTGGTTTGGATAGAAATGAACACAAAGTGAATCTTAAAGAGTCACAAAGGGTCTGAAGCAGTTAGATGACTGATGAGTGAAAACCTCAACACGTCCTTTTATTTCTGTCCAAATTACTGTTTATTGAACGAGCAAAGGAGGTTCATGCATCTTATTGTCAGGTGTATTAAAGCAAACAGCTGCCTGAGGGACAAACTCCAACAGAGACACATTCACCCTACAAAAACTTTGTAATGAGTATCCTTTGTCAGGAGTTCAGGACATTTCCAGTCATGTTTGTAGTAATTAATCAGGTATTTCAAGCCAAAACGTGATTTTTCCCAAACTCCAACCAAGTGGTTTTGTGCTTAAACCTAATCACATATTAATCCCAACGCTGTCACAACAAAAACTGAAAATTGAAATGTAAAAGAGCAATGAAGTTTCGATATATCTGCAACATATGAAACATACAAATGTAACATATACTCGGTTTGCAGAAACACAGCGCCAACATTTATTCTGGTGACTGGGTTGTTGGTTGGCTCGTCAGGTGTTGGCTCATGTTAGATGACGACACGCTACGTAAAGAGCAAAGATGGAGGGGGTCTTGCTCCTCCCCAACCTGCCGCCACTCGTACCCTCACCCTGTTCACATTTGTGAACCCTGTTTTCTCCTGTTTACCTGAGTTAGGAACGGGAAGTATTCTACTTTGGCTTCTTTTATTCCTTCAGGTTATATTGGCTGCTTTTCACATTAGATTTATTTTGTCCACCTGAAGTTAGTCTGCGCTGCATTTATGTATCTCTGAAGATGTAAATAAACTAAACTGTTCTAAGGTTCAGTGATGTGCCTGTGGTTACTGGGACTCAGGGGAGACGGGGCTTTCTCATGTTGGGTCTCTGCCACCTTTAGACAGGGCCGCACAACCTGTCAGATGAGCACAAACTAATCTACACTGACATATTCCGTCTATTTGTTGTCTGTTATCCAGGGTGGGTTCACAGTGTCAGCAGACAAAGCAGGGTAGTCCAGACGTCCCTCTCCTCACCAACATTTTCCAGTTCCTCCTGAGGAATCCCAAGGCGTTCCCAGGCCACATGAGGTGTATAATCTCTCCAGCATGCTTTGGGTCTATCCCAGAGTCTGCAACCAGCTGGATGTGCCCAGAAAACCTCCAAAGGAAAGAGTCCAGGAGGATCCTGATCACAAGCCCAATTCTCCCAATGTGCATCCATAAAAACAAACAAAACACTTTTCTGTGGTTGAATGTTTGAATCGAAGAGCTGACAAACAACCAACTAATTTATATCTGAAAAGATGTTTTTCTTTCACATGTTTAAATTCTGTTGTAGAGAACAGACACAAGAAAGGGTCCAGGTGAGACAGCACAAGTGAACAAACCTTTATTTAATAAAGACTTTAATAAAAAGGATTTACAGGCATAAAGTCGTATTTAATAAACAGTTCTGATTTAAATTCTGATGCTTGGGACGCCTCTGAACTCTGAAGAGGTTTGTTTTCTGAGCTGCAGGCCTGTGGAAACTTTTTACCTTTACTTGGCTGAGTAATATCTCGACCTCGTGGGAACATAAATCAAAAGTTCTCACATCAGTAAGAATCATTTTATCCGTCAGACGTGAATTCAAACTGAAACATATTGATAGATTTGACCCGGACATGAAAGGGTCACAGATTTTTTTTCCCCAACAGACACGCACACACACACACACACACACACACACACACACACACACACACACACACACACACACACACACACAGCTCATATAACACCATCAATCTTTTCTACAATAATTATCATTTAAACATATTAACTGTGCAAACCCAGCAGTGAGTCATGTATCTGCGCGGTACATAAATAGAGAGATAATGTCACTTTCTCTCACTGATGATTCACATCATTTTCTGAACGAGCTCCAGACCTGAGTTTGTTTTCAGAATGAAGAAACGGGCGTACGAGCGTCCTGGGAGCGTCGTCGGTCTGATTCAAACCCTTCGTTGGCTTTCAGTCATCTCTGTGGCAACACGCTGTGACAGTCATCACAAACTGCTTCATGTCGTTACAGTCAGCACCAGGAGGATTCTGGGAAATGAGCTGAGAGGTTTAATGACAGTGAGGTCTAATTTTACTAAATGTCTTGGCTCAGGAAAAGTCAGCTTGATAACACAGAAGACACATCTGCTCCCGCCTGGGTTTGTCAGAGGAGTGTTAGTCACTGCTCAAGTAAAGACAATTATAGATTTATAAACTTATAGTTTTAATGTGAATTGTACGGGTGCGTTCAGAATAGTCCAACCTAACAAATTCACAGTGCTGGTGTTACCTTGTTGTTATTGTTCAGTTACTCAGAGCTCCACACTCTCAGAGCGACAGATCGAACTCTGGGCACTCTGAGGAGGAGGAGGAGGAGGAGGAAGAGGAGGAGCAGTGTTGAGCTCAGTGAGAGTGAAAACCATTCGTTAATAACACTCTGGGCCTATTTCTCTCAACAACAGCACTCGCATTTTAGTGAAGAGCTTCAGATTGGACCTACAAACACACCCAGAACCTCAGATTAATATATTTCTGTAGACTTTAGTTAAAGTCCAGTAAAAGTCTTCAGCAACAAGTTAGCAGCAAATTAGCAGCGAGTTAGCAACAAGTTAGCAGCAAATTAGCAGCGAGTTAGCAACAAGTTAGCAGCAAATTAGCAAGTTAGCAGCAAATTAGCAGCGAGTTAGCAGCAAATTAGCAAGTTAGCAGCAAATTAGCAGCGAGTTAGCAACAAGTTAGCAGCAAATTAGCAGCGAGTTAGCAAAAAGTTAGCAGGAAATTAGCCACCAGTAAGTTTAACGTAGTTGTAAATCAGCAGCAAGTTAGCGAAAATGATATTGGTTGTTGTTTCTGTTAGTTTACAATGTCTGTCTGTCCAATAATTTTCCAGTGAGGAAAGCTAACATGCTAAACATTGTATAAATGTATATGCCAAACCTCAGATGCTAAATGTTAGCATGTAAGGCTAGTTTATAAATCCAACACTTTGGTCCAATGTAAAGTATCTTACTGACGTCAACAGTTTACTAACCATGTTAACATCCTAATGCTAGCATGCTAACGGCTAAATGTTAGCATGTATTACACGTTTATACTTTTATGATCCTCATACCTTTAACCTGTTTACATTTCTGTCATTGTGTACATGTGGTCTCTGCAGCATATTGATAAAGTTTATTATATATTTATTTGCAGTCTGTCTTGGTTGTGCAGCTGCTGAGTTAATAAAGTTTTATCTCATTTTATTTAATCTGCCAGCTGACCCAGATCAGGACAGACGCGTCCAACTGGGTCCCTCCAGTCGTCACACGTCACACTCATCATCAGAGCCTCAGTCCTGACGTCCCACATCTTTAACTCATCAACAGAAAACTGCTGCGAGTCACACAAACTTTGTCTTTCTGCAGCAACTGAGACGTTCGTGTTCAAAGTGTCGCTGTTACTGTTTTGGTTTGACTTATTTGTTTTTGTGGGCTAACACAGACTGATCGATCGATCGATAGATTGTGTTCAGCAGCTGATCAGACAGGAAGCTGGGTCTGTTTGATCACAAACTTTTTGCTTCATCTGGAATCAATAAACATTTTATTAATGATTTGAGTCACGCAGCAGCTCATGGTGAGAGTTCAAACATTATGTAACTCAGTCTGCTGGATCACGGCAACTTTGTCTCGTTTATCTGGACCGAAGACGTAACATTAGTCTGTGTGTGTGTGTGTTCAGACACATCCTGTCTGGGTTTCCCCTCTCTGACTGTCTGACTCACTCTGCTGTTCTCATCTCAATAAGCCTTCAACATTAACCTGACTCACTCACAAACAGCTCTAAATTAATAATATTCTTGTTTTTAACATTTTGGTCACTTTCATTTGATCAGGAAACATTAAAACAGTTTTCATTTTAAATCTGAGGTGTGAATATGAATGTTTCCTCTGCACGCTCTCACACTGCTGCACACGTTTCTCCTCATGAACACATCGTACGGAGCAGTCAGATACTGTTTCTGGGAAAATGTCTGTGTGTCTGTGCAGATTAATACTTTTTTTTTAACTAAAGCAAAGACGCCTTTTGCAAAGATTACTGCTACCAAACAACTGTCAAAAAACAGTCCGACCTTTGACCTGCATCAGTGCTTTTCACAGTAAAATGGCAGCTGACAGTCACCAAACATCCAAAAACAGAGTTTCACATCCTGTTGTGATTCTGAAGGTTAAACTTTGACCATGAAGCCGCAGTGTGACGACATCATCCAGGAGAGTTTCTGTGTCTCTGCGCTCAAAGGGAGGCGGAGCAGTATTTTACTGTAGAAATATTACTGAGTTTGTCTCCTCTCACACACCTGAGTGTGTCGGCGGTCTCCCATGAGGCCCTGCAGGCTGCTGCTGTCATTCACTTTGGTTTCAGGTATTAAATCCAGAGCGGGGTTTCATCCTGCCGACAGTTAACAGGAGGAGGTGTGGAGTGAGTGGGGACAGTGGAGGGTGGAGACGTCCACACAATGACAAGTGAGGACTGTCTGTCTTTATGCAAATGAGAGGCAAACGTCAGGCAAATGAGCCGTTTCATGGCAGTAAGACGTCTTCAGCCCCGCGGCTGATTTGCATCAAACTGCAGAGACGAGACTCGTCATGTCACAGCAGGAACCAATCACCACTGACGTTCATACGTTCACTTACATTCACTTGCTCACCTTATGACGTGCCTCTTTATGTTCTGGTGTTTCTTTCATATCTTTCATGAGAATTCACACAAACCAGATTTTCCTCTGCAGACAAACATGATTTTGCACCTCATTAATAATTTGTATTGTTTATATTTAGTTTTATTTTTCACTCTTTATATTTGCACTTTCTCCTACTTTGTATTGCAGCTGCTCCACAACAGTTTCCTTCAGGATAAATAAAGTTTTCTCATCTTGTTACTGACAAACTGTTTGTATTCTAACAACACAATGAGGGATGGAGCAGATCTTTTAAACTGTATTTATGTTTCTTTATCAAATGTACATATTTCATTGGACATTTTATATTTTTTCCTCCTTTTTCTTTAGTTTCTGTGAGGTGAGGAGGATCTTCCTGCAGCTGCTCAGGTGTAACTGTTTTCTGCTGATTGGTGATCACATGATGTGTCCTTTAAAAGAGAGCTCTCTGCTGTCACTCTGATCATTCATCTGCTGAGTAACACGTTATAAACATGAGGTGATTATTTTTGGAGCAGCTCTCTTCCAGGGGGAAATTTACAGTTCTTACTCTTCAGTTCTGAAGTGAAATGATAAAACATCGGCACAGATCTCTGCTGAGTTTACTGTGAATATTCATGATCCAAACATCCTGAGCAGAGGAGGGAGGGAGCTCTGTGATTTAAACATGAGCACAAAAATATAAAAGTTTAGTGGAGCAGTTTACTAAAAATAAAGTTTTATTAAAGTCATTTGGTTCCAGCCTATCAGACGGAGCTGTGGTCGTTTGTTCCAGCTCAGCTCCACACTGACTCCGCCCGTCTCGGCCTAAATGAGGCCTCTCTGGCTCCAGACATGTGGTAAACCCAAAGTGCACGCTTTAATCCGTCTGTGCAGAAAGCAGAGGGGGACCACACACACTCTGCAGACTGCAGTCACACACAACATTTACAGACAGTGATTCAGCGTCTCAGACGGGTTTCCACCAACAGGGTCCGCACATCACTCGCTGTTACACACTTTATGCTTTCAGAGGTTTCCTCCCGTCTGATCCAGAGTCAGTGTTCTGTCTGTGTTCTGTCTGTGTTCTGTCTGTGTTCTGTCTGTACTGATCCAGGGTCTGTGTTCTGTCTGTGTTCTGTCTGTGCTGATCCAGGGTCAGGAGCCCTTTTTAAACAGGAGTTGTGCAAATTTGCAGGAAAGCCCAATCAGTATCAGCATTGGCAGTATAAAAACAAAATCGGGGAGTGCAGCAAAATGCCGCCTGCCTACTTTTGTTTATACAGAATGTGCCTTTTTCGGGGCAATGGGGGGCGTGAGCAAGTAACAAAACGTGTAGCTCAGCGTGTGACGTAAACAGTGACGTGGGAGGGAAGCCGCGGCTGGTCAGTCCTTCGGCGATTCTCTCGTAAGTCGGCCCGTTCTTCACCGTCCCCGTCATCTGACGGTTAATGGCCTCTTCGTTTGCAAGGACAAGGAGGGCGCGCAATTCCTTGTCTCCCCAGTTGCTCATCTTTACAGTGTCTGTCAGGTTTGTGTTTCCCTCTTGCTACTAGCTGCTCGCTAATTCCTGCTATCAGCTGTTTCCTGTTTATCCACCACCAGTGGCTCGCACATGCAGCGTCATCAACAGCTCCTCCCACAAGTCATCAACAGCCCCTCCTGTTGCAGAAGGCCGCCTCGGTCTGTTTAAACTAAAAGGGTTCCTCCAATATGTCTACCCTACGAGGCGGAAAATTGGGCACCTCGGATCAACTCACCAATCCGGCTCTGTGTGTCTAAACGCTCGCAGCTTGGCGGCAAAACGGCCCAACATTCGCAGAAAGCCTGTCAGTGTAAAAGGAGCTAGTGTTCTGTCTGCACTGATCCAGAGTCAGTGTTTCTCCACATCAGAGGCAGCAGACTTCATCAGTCATTCCGTAGATGGATTTTCTCTGCGTGCTTGGAGCTGCAGCCGTCCTGGTGGGCGGGCTGGCAGGCAGCGGGGAAGCAGAGCTGCCGTCGTTGCTGCTGGACGGTTTTGTGGGCGTCGCCGCTGCAGCTGCATTCTTGCTTCCTGAGCAGCCACAGAGGAATGCGAGGAACGCAGCAGACATGTGACAACACTGACAGTTCAGGAACGTGTGAGTTCACACAGATTCAAACTGTGTAACAGAAAGTCAAACTGCAAAATGTGGGTCCCAAACTGGGGCTTAGGGCCCACAGAGGGGCCACAGTGTGAATGTGAAGGGTCAGGGTTTCGTGAAAACTCTGAGTTAGTCACACTGAGATGAGGGAAAGTGAAGTGATCCTGCTCGCTGACAGGTTTTCTCCGTCAGACCCTGAGTTCCACTTTTACTAACTGTGTATTGCCTACAGTGTGTCGTCTCAGTTTCAATCAGAAATAAAATGATGGTTTAAACTGTAACATCTGCAGGCCTGAGCATGAATAATTACCTCTGTCAGTCATGATGTGATTGGTCCCGTTAACAGAGCATAATTCCCTAAAATATCTATCTGTTAATATGTATGATGGCGGTGCAGCTGCAGAGTGAAAATGAGTTTTGTATACAGGCTGCGTTCAGTCTGAGCAGGTTTAAAAGAGTTTCAGTGACTGTTTTTAAATTTACAACATTTGTTGAAGTATCTGAAATAAAGCCGCAGAACGCTGTCGGGCCAAAGATTCACCAAACACATCATTGCTGGATCAGACTGTGACGTCACAGTCACACCTCTGTCTTTGATATAAATATATATTTTAAACCTTTGACTATATTTTTCATGTCCAGTCGCTGGACTGTGTGTTTCGTCTCCGTCAGATTAAAGCTGTAGTCTGTGACCTGATGATGAATTAATGGACAAAACTTCCTGACACTTTCCTTGCTCTGCCTCAGGCTGTTTAATAAATAGATAAATATGCGCAGTCTGCACATACATGTATTAAAACCCCTGCGTCTACTCTTTTAAAATGGAGGATCTGCCATTTATTGACCTGTTGCCATGGTAAATCGTAGCTCGGCACTCTATTGATGATGTCTTTTTTCATTGAGCTCAGAGTGAACATAAACTGACTGACCGGCTGCTCTCAGACTTTTCATCTCAGCGTTCGTCAGCTCAGAGTTTGTTAAACCTGCTGTCTGAAACTGGCCACTGGTCTGAGATCAGCTGTAGAATCTCTAAAGTCTCGTAATCAGCACGTTAATGTGAAGTTAATGTTGCTGCTGCTCAACAACAAACATGCTTCATTTGTATCATTGTTTCTTACAGGAGATTAAAAGAGGATGATTTGCATTGGAAATGTGTCGACAGGCAAATGAGGGGTGTGTGTGTGTGTGTGGGGGGGGGGGGGTGCTCAATTAGCACCAACATCAGAGAGCATTAGATTTTTGCCTCGGGGCCTCGTTTAACAACTTAATCCCTGCGTGTCTGCAGGATTCTCTGTCAACACTTTCCCTTATTTATTGAACTAATGACACAGAACCTAGAGAAAATGTTCAGTTAATATATTTCAAATTAATCCATTCTAATTCTGGGCTGTGTAACGAAGAGATTTGTGTGAAGGTTAATAATAAATTAATAAATAATAACTGGGTGTGAACGGAGCCTTTTTTCCAGGAAACTGGAATGAAGAACTGTAACCCAGTAAAAGAAAGCATTTCTGATTATTTTTTTTACATCATGAGCTCCGTATTTATTGTCATGCACCAAAACACCAAGACAGCTGCTGGTGTGTGAAACCTGCTCAGTGTTCGTACGTTCTCACTTCAGCAGAGTTCAGGTCACACATGTTGAGATGAAGCAGCTCACATCATTCACTCAGGTGTTTGTAGCCTCATTCTTTATTTACTTTGTTTTTACAAAATACTTTGGAAATCTTCTTAGATCATCTTTGTTCATGCCAATAAATCTATTTCAAGTGAGAGAACACACAACAAGAACTCATCCTCACTGCGACCTCGTCACACGTTTGGTCATGGACTTTCCACGTCCACATATGACGTCCAAGGTACCCTGGGTGTGTTGGTTGTTGACGTTCTGGGACGCCGTGTCAACTTCAGCCTGTTACATGCATTGTCTGTTTAAAACAGGCAAAACCCCACCAAACCCTTTCAGTCCAGTCCCTCTGGAACCAGCAGTAAGCCTTCAGACATGGTACCTAGACCCTCGGTCTGTTCAGACAGTCCTCTTAAATGTGGGCGGGGTTGTTGTCACTNGGTCAAAGTTGTCACAGTGAAATTTAAGGTGTGCTGATGGATTCACGTCATCAACTCATGCATTGAGTAACATTACAAGTTAACGTTCCACCTTAAAAGTTGCCGGCAGTCGGCCCAGTGAATGAAGTTATTTTTTTCTCTTTCATTTTATAGTTGTAGTTTACTGATGTATGAACAGAGGTTACATAAAACCTGAGTGAGCGTCCTCTACTGACCAATCAGACTGCAGGGTTTCTAGCTCCACCTTTTAGTACCAGATCCCAGATCTGTGTGCTAGGTACCCCAACAGAGGGGGGACCAAACATGGGGACGCTAAGGAACGGTTTGCATATGTGTGCCCAGGGGCCCATTGTCTTACAATACGCCCATGTCAAATAGTTATTGTGTCTAAACTGAACCACGTTAATCTCAGTGTTGTTAAACAGTTAAGTTTTCATGTATCTGCTATCTAATAACGGACCAATGAAACATACAGCACCAACATTTACTCTGGTGTCAGTGGATCAGAATCAGTCCTGCAGGTCAGAGAGCAGCAGGGGTCTGTGGTCTGTCGGGGGAGGGGTCCTGGTCTCTGACCCTCAGCAGCTGTTGGAGCATCTGTGAAGCTCCTGAGCAGGTTTCAGTCTGTAGACTGGAACACTGGAACATTAAACCTCCAGCTGAACTTTGATTGTGTTTAGCCTGATTCAACACAGCCGACATCAAACTGAGATGTTTTTCAGTCGACTTGCTCCTGTAAAGATCTGATGATCTGATGTGCGACCGTGTGACCGGCTGTAGTTCCTCTACAGCTGGCACCATTCGTACGTTTTCCTACAAAAAGTAATGCACCAAAATTCACATCCCACAATAATCTTTTTTATTATTATTTATTTCTCACAAGGCAAATGCACAGAACAAGTCAGGGAACACAAGATCAAAGATTAAATTGATTAGCAGCTGTGGCTGAAATGATGCTGCAGCACAACTAACAAAAAGGCAACAAAAATAAAAAAGTAGGAACAATCAGGTAACAAAAAGACTTTCAAAGAGCACGGAGCCAGACACTGATGGATATATATTTCATAGATATAGAGGTGTATATGTTTCCAGATGTTTTAGAGACTTGAAGTTGTCGGCAAAGTTGTTCATGAACACAGTGAAAGAGGGAGTTCATCCTCTGCACTCAGTGTGGTATTTACCCAAAATGATGACAAGACTATCAACATCTGAAATGTCTGCATTCAGGGTGTCCATAAAACAAATGATATCAGTGTCACTAAATGACATGATATCATCCATTTTAGTGTCAGCCAGTTGTGAGTATCAGACAAAACAAATTTACACATTTGTAAAAATACACGATCCGTGTTTTCAGCTTCTGAGGAACAACCTCGTTAAGAAACGTGTCAGGTCGTCCCACATATTCACGAGTCAGTCATCTGTGCACAACCCACGGATTTTGGAAGGCTGCGATCACATGACCACTGACGGGAGTAAAGAAGGAAGCAGTGCAGTGAGGAGGCTTCCCAACACTAACCACAGAAACTCTACGTTCAAGATGGAGCGTCATTTTCAGGCGGTTAATTTGTAGGATATGATACGAACTGCTGTTTGTGAGGTGTTATTTGTTGTTTATGAACAAACTGACTTAGATCAATAAAGTTCCTTTTTTTTGGCGGACCTGATGATGTCTCTCCCAGCTGACCTCTGACCCCTCTGACCCGCTGAGCAGGGTCAGCAGCTGGGGGCAGATTCACACCTCAAATCCTTCGGAGCTCGAGAAACTGCAAACACACAGGCGTCGACTGAGAGACTCAAACACTGATCTCTACTCAACATGATGCAGGACAAAACGTGAACTTGTCAACTGATGATTTGGATCCATCACGATAACGACTGTCCACGAATCAGACAATGGTTTTATAGATTTCATTGTTTTGTGTCATTTTCAAGCTGAAATACAGAAACATGTTGAGAGTTTTAAATTCTAAGGATTTTATTTGTGTCATATCTCAGTGAAGTGATTCTGAGTTTTGGTCAGTTGGACAAAGAAAACAAAACATTTCTGACATTTTAGAAACATTTTAATAAGAAATGAATCCAGAAAATAATTGGAAAAAATAAAATAAAATAAATTAATTTGTCTGACTGCCAAATTTCCCTAAAACACACAACCATTACAGACATGTATCTTTAAATGATTCCCAAACCAATAAATAGAGGGAATACATTCAGCATTAATTTTAATTTAATTGAGATGAAGGGTTTGTTGAGAGGGTTTTTTAAATAAATAAATAAGTTGATAAAAACCTTAAAAGATGCCGGATTTAGGACCATTCAGAGTCATTTGTCTCTTCACGTTAAAAATATTAAATGATCAAGTTAAAAATCCTTCACACCAGGAAACAAATGACTTTTAAAAAACATGAACAATGAGACAGAACAGAGAAATCTGAAGGCAAATGAAAAACTTCATAAATAAATTCTTCACATGAGGAAACAAAGACGGTGAGATGATGCAGTCGGAGGTCGGCCGGTGAAGTTCGGCGGGAATCAGACGGAGGAATGTGAAGAATGTGGAGAAACATTTTCACCCCTGTTCACAGCTGAACAGTCACACACTTCCAACACTGACAAACCTGTGACTTTAACTCTCCTGTTTAAAGTCTTTATTCAGTCTGAGCTCTTATTTTCTCTTCAAATGTGTCTGTGTTTAATTCCACCTCAGTCTGACGTCTCTGTATGTCTCACGTGCAGCACATTTAATCACTGTTGTCAGAAGCTGCTGAGCAAATAAAGTTTCCTCGATCTGAAGAGTGTGTGTGGATTTGATGTTAAAATTAAAGACATTAAAAGAACAAAATCATTTTTTATGACTGTAATTCAGAAGAAAACCAGGTTGGAAATAAACATTAAAAATAAACTTCTGTGATTCTGCCCATCAGTTTGTATGATATCCTGCGAACTTGTGCCCAATGAATGGCGTTACATCTTTAACATACAGTTACATGATTAATGTAAAGTTACAGAGGTTTGTTTTAGGGAAAGAAACATTGTGAGGATGAACCTTAAATCAGTGGCTCCAAAGTGATGGGTCGTGGTCCAACAGTGGGTCGTGGGTTCAGTCTGAATGGATCACAAGTGACTCACAAACATGTCAAGTTTGTAAAAAACACACTTTATTTTTAAGTACAGTGAATTAACAGCACAGAGCTTTTATTTTGAAGTGCCGTTTTCTGTTTTAGAGTCAGTGACTAACAAGCTCCTTTTACACTGCCAGATTTTCAGCAAATGTTTGCCGTTTTGCCGGCAAGCTGTGAGCGTTTAGACACACAGAGCCGGATTGGCGAGTTGATCCGAGGTGCCCAATTTTCCGCCTCGTAGGGTAGACATATTGGTGGAACCCTTTTAGTTTAAACAGACCGAGGCGGCCTTCTGCAACAGGAGAGGCTGTTGATGACTTGTGGGAGGAGCTGTTGATGACTTGTGGGAGGAGCTGTTGATGACGCCGCACGTGCGAGCCACTGGCGGTGGATAAACAGGAAACAGCTGATAGCAGGAATTAGCGAGCAGCTAGTA
>NC_065515.1:2518128-2523843 GCF_006386435.1 Epinephelus moara
GGAAGTCTTTGGCTGTTTGGGTGAGGGAATTTGGACCAATTAGGATCATGTCTGATTTGTCACAGTTGAGTTTAAGAAAGTTTGCTTGCATCCAGGATTTAATTTCGGAGAGACTTTTATTTTGAAAGAGCAAACTGTGCATTTCCTGTGAAAACAGAAGTGTATTTTGAAAACAGACAATGCATGTAACAGGCTGAAGTTGACACGGCATCCCAGAACGTCAACAACCAACACACCCAGGGTACCTTGGACGTCATATGTGGACGCGGAAAGTCCATGACCAAACGTGGACATGTGACGAGGTCACAGTGAGGATGATGATGATGGCCATCAGCTCATTTGTCACGTGATTGCAGCCTTTCAAAGTACGTGTGATATGTACAAATTTGGGTGCATTGGTTTTTGTAGGAAAACACGTGTGATGACAGCCTGTTGTGTCACATTTATCTCCATCTACTGTAAAAAAATATGATGTCCTTTAAAATCTGTGTGAAGCAGCGAGACGTTCACACCTGCTGCTTCAGAGCTCCGACAGCAGTGCTGGACAGTAGATTCACTCAGTGTACCTGACTGGAGTATTTCCATCAGTTCTCTCACAGATTCACAGGAACGTGTTGCATGTTATTTCACAGCTACAGTAACTGTTAACCTGCAGAGAGCTCTTTCAGCTGACTCAGATGACCTGTGTGTCCTCGTCCGTCCAAAAAGTCACGGCTCTGGATGTAGATTTCTCCATGTTGTTACCGGCTTCTTCTTCTCTTACACATTTAATGCTATTGAACTTCCGGGTCAAAGCCCGGGCGGAAACTGTGGAGCATGCTCAGAGCGCCTCGGCAGTATGTGCAGCTTGTTAGACGCTGACAGGTGAGCGGTGTTCAGCTCAGCATGCTGGGAGTTCTGGAGGTCGTGACCTGAGCTGACCTCTGACTGTTTGACACGTCCTCAGGTGAACGGGCAGCAGGTGTGAGGTCACTCCAGTTCACAAAGAACACACACACACACACACACACACACACACACACACACACACACACACACACTGAGACACAGGGAAAAAGTTGAATGAAATATTTGGAAAGTTTGTCTGTCAGACTGCGTCAGAACGGACAACCGCAGCAATGCATCCTGCAGCTGAGTGAATCCTGCAGCTGAGTGAATCCTGCAGCTCAGACTCAGACTGACCCTCAGCCTGTTGTTTAATTGCCGTCCTGTCGGCTCCAGAGCTGCAGACATGTCAGTGGGCCTGTGTGGGAAACAAACCTCTGACTCAGCCCCAAACTGCAGCCAGGATTTATCATTTTGTGTTTATGAAGATGACAGTAATTAGCGCAGGTTTACCTGAAGCTCAGGTGAGCTGCTCTGCATTCACTTCCACCCTCACATTAACTACCTCTGACAGTAAAATACCTCTGACACTAACAGTAGCTTTGCTCTGCAGGAATCTGCCTGCAGGACGCTGCTGCACCTTCACATGTTCAACTCAGGTGACTCCAGTCTGATGGATAATAACAGAGACAGCAGGTGAAACTCAAAAACATGCAGCAATGATCTATCACTGTGCAATAAAGACAAGGAGGGCATTGAGTGAGCTGAACGGTTTGAGAGTTCTAATAAAGTCAGAACAAAGACGGAGGAGACGTTTATATTCAGCGCCCTGCGTTCAGGTCACATCTCTGCAGAGTGAGCTCAGGTTGAACCCGGATAATAATCACACTCAGCTCAAGCTCAGTGTTTAAGCAGAGAGTCCATCTGAGGACACGTCGTCCTGTCAGCTTTCAACATGCTAACGTTGCTACAGGAAGCTAACGTTGCCACATGTGATGCAAACTGAACATTCGTGATGCTCGAAATGTTTAAAGAACACAGAAAAACGCCCGAAGGTCTGAACCAAGGTTCAAGCTCCTACAGTTGATCCCGTCAGTTTTGATTTCGTGTTGCACTTTGTGTAGAAATTTCCCAACTGTAACACAGCTGAGCTTCAGGACAAAGAACATGTGCGTCCATGTGGATCGAGTTAGCGTGCTGATGAACGCCAGCTTTTTAAACGCTATTTTTTATTTCTACCGAACAAAGTACGTAAAAGAAGAAATGAGGAAGTGATTGCAGCTCCAGCACACAAAGAGGACGACACTGAAATGTTCACATTGACATTCCAACCTGTTTCCGTCCCAACTCGCCAAGTGTCACCGCTTTGTCGCTGCTCTTCACGTCTACGTACAATGTGCCAGGTACCCTCCTGCATCTGTTGATGCTTCAGGACGCCGTGTCAGTTTCCAGCTGTTACACATGTAATAGGTGAGTCCTCCCCTTTAAGTCCCGCTCTCCCTGGAATCAGTCTGACCAGTGACACCTTCGCTCTGGCCTTTGAAAGTCGCTGTGTACAGCTAACAGTAAGCTTGCCACGCTCTTCCCACCCTGTAATAGCTGCTGAGGCCGATGAAAGTGACACTGAGGTGTGCCGCCACATGACGTCTTTGCAGGTGCTGTTTGCAGTCGGGCTGGAGCTAACCGGGGATAGCATTAGCTCCTCCTCCTCGACACCTGCACAGCACCACGTCATGAGCATTGAGTACGGTCGTGTGTGTATGCTGGATGATCACCACAGGGGCCGACTTGCGACTCCAGTGTACACTATTGTTTTGTTTTTGGATTATTGTCTCGATATCATGGGTATTAATACGTGCCTTTTATATTTGCATGAAGAGCACAGTGTCGTCTCCCTGCCTGATCGAGTTTGGCTGCACGTAGTGAAAGACAAGCACCTTTGTCACGGCTTTTTTGTTCCTTAGTTTGTTCCTGTCTCTGTAGCCCTTTTTAAACAGGAACTGTGCAAATTTGCAGGAAANGCCTCTTCGTTTGCGAGGACAAGGAGGACGCGCAATTCCTTGTCTCCCCAGTTGCTCATCTTTACAGTGTCTGTCAGGTTTGTGTTTCCCTATCCCTTCTATATCAGAGGTACACTCTGGGTGGTGTCAGACCTCTGTATTCAGGGGCCTTTTTGTGCCCCAGTTACACATGCATCATGTCTTTTCAAAATACACCTCTGTCTTCACAGGAAGTGAACAGTTTCTGCTCAGTAGATGGTTGTTAGATGAAGACAGTCTTGCATAAAGTCCGGGGTTTGTTGGACCCATCCACCGCCCCTGCCACGCACACTATAGAGACTTTACACTGACGCCATTTGGCAGCATATCAAGGCTCCGTCTGGCTACGTCGCTAACTGACAGCGTCCAGCGTATATCAGACCAGCATGAAAGGTGTCTTTTGCCGTTAGTGTCTGAGGCCGACATCACTGACCAAGCGGCTGTATTTGATGAGTTCAGAAAGAGACATTCTCGTTGCAACGCTTTCAGTGTGCGTCTTTAAACACTTTCTGAAAGTGCTGACGTTGGAAAACACAAAGAGCAAGTGAGTCCAGGTGAGTTTAGCTTTGAATAAATTAGGAATGATAACATCGTTAATCTGTCAGATGATACTGCAGGAAAACATTCTGATGAAAACGTCCTCATTAATGTCAGCAGATTTATGGTTTTATTATCATGTTGTTGAAAAAAAGAGTACGATTTGAACATAATTTCTGGGAGACAGTTTCTTCATGTGTTTACAGAAACTGAACTACAGACAGCTGAGTTCAGACTTTTAGATGATTTAGTGTCTGGGGGCGACAGCCAAGACTCCGGGGGTTCCGGTGTATCCAGTGGATATCTGGATAACAAATATCGAGGTCAAGACTCTCTGTTTTAGTCCGATTAGCAGCTTCAGACGCAAGAATGGAGTTAAGAGACCAAACAGACATCTGCGTGTGACTCGAGATCAATTTTTAAAAAGCTAAATCGTCCTCAGACGACAGCTGATGGATTCCCAGATTTCATTTTGGCCTGGGCTCTCCACATGGACAGTTCACTTACAGGCAACCAAAGACCGCTCAAACATGACTGGTCAAAACTACCCGGACCACAAACTGAAACCAGAAAGCTTCTGATACCAAAGTCTTGTCCCACTGCCTTCAGGTTCTGCAGTCACATGCAGGTATGTGTTTATAGACATGAAGCTCTGACAGTTAACAGTGTTGAAGCTTTGCAGCGTCTGCAGACGTAGAGACGCAGACGTACAAACGCAGACCCAGAGACGCAGACGTACAAACGCAGACGTAGAGACGCAGACGTCCTCCGCTCTCTGTTGGTTTGCTTGACGCTGACAGCCTCTTCTTCTTCCCTCTATCTGGCGTCAGACCGGTCTGACATTTGGACCCGGGCTATTTAAAGCGGGCCGGCTCTGGTCTGAGTCAGGGCTCAGGGATGTGTAAGTGTGTGCGTTTGCGTGTGTGTGTGGGTCGGTGTGGCGTTGTGTTTGCGTCTGTCGGCTGCAGGGCGAAGCCTGAAGTCTGCTGTGGGTGTTTTCTGACTTTACACTGCAGAGTGAAACCAGCATGAGTCACACTGAGGCTGGGTGTGTGTGTGTGTGTGTGTGTGTGTGTGTGTGTTGTAAGGTGTGGGATCAGCTCTTGTTTGTTCTGGGACATATTTTGGGATGAGCTGTTTTCTGCTGCACGCTATCTGCACATTTTCTTCTTCCCACTGCAGACATGCCTTGTCACGTGTGCTTTCACAACAATGTGTGTGTGTGTGTGTGTGTGTGTGTGTGCAGCTGCAGCTATCAGCAGCAAACTAAAGCCACGTTACACAGTGAAGTCTGATCAGCCTGCAGCTCCAGACCTGACCCCCTGAAAAATCGTACAGTCGTACTTTTTTCCCAGAGGCCACTGGCAGTATTGCAGCAAAAAGCATTTCCCTGCAGACCAACATTATACAGCCTGATTCCAAAACGTTTGGACGCTGTGTGAAATGAAAACAAGAACAGAATGCAATAATTTGCAAATATTTTTTTAATGTAATTTCAGTTGAACACAGTCCAGAGACGAGATATTAAATATTCAAACTGATAAACTTTGTTTTTTGTAAATATGCATTCATTCTGCAGCACCTTCTAATAAAGCTGGGAAATATTCCAATAGTACATTGTGTCTGAATGAACCATTGCAAAGAATTAATAAATCATAATCCATAATATCATCAAAAGATTCAGACAATCTGCAGAAACCCTTTGCATGTAAGGGACAAGGCTGAATGTCCATGACCTTTGACCCCTCAGCCTGCACTGCCTTTAAAAATCAACATGACTGTATAAAGGATTTTACTACATGGGCTCAGGAACACTTTGGAAAACCACTGTCAGTAAACACATCGCTGCATCTGCCAATGACAGTTCAGACTCTACCAGGCTCCGCCCACTTCTCTGAGCTGAAGCTCATCTGAGTTGGACTCTGACCAGTCCATCATGGACTTTGTGTCCTCCGGGACATCCAGATTGTTACCAGCTCAAAGTTCAAAGCCAGCAGCTGTGATCACTGTTCCCACAGTGAAAGTTGTGGATGGTCCCAACAGAAGCGTTCCTTAGCGTCCCCATGTTTGGTCCCCCCTCTGTTGGGGTACCTAGCACACAGATCTGGTACTAAAAGTTGGAGCTAGAAACCCTGCAGTCTGATTGGTCAGTAGAGGACGCTCACTCTGGTTTTATGTAACCTCTGTTCATACATCAGTAAACTAAACCTATAAAATGAAAGAGGAAAAATAACTTCATTCAACTTTTAAGGTGGAACGTTAACTTGTAATGTTACTCAATGCATGAGTTGATGCTCAATGCATGAGTTGATGA
>NC_065515.1:2524576-2556088 GCF_006386435.1 Epinephelus moara
GCCTTGCAGAGGGCAGCCCCCCCACCCCCTCCCCCTTTTCTATGCAGTGAAAACATGGATGCTTCACACACAGAAGATCTATACAATCAGCACAGTTTCAAGATTAGAGTCACCAATTCAGTATCTGACCAAATGTCTCCCCTTCTGTTCCTGAGATATGACGTTAAAACATGATGATGTCACAATCAAGCTGACCTTTGACCTTTTGACCTTCATTATTTTATCCTGTTAGACATTTGTGTCAAGGTTTGTTATATCTAGTGAATGAATTCTTTCTGCAGGATGCCGACATGCTGTCTACAATCACACAGTGCAGCGACATGATGCCGCCGTCATTTGGTTCTGTGTGAAAATACAAAGACAGCGTGAAGAAGGAACTCTTTAGCGCCATCTCTGTGTGAAAAAGGTGAGTCAGAGCTGCTGTCTGGAATGACACCTACGTACATGAATTCAATGACTCTTTATCATCCAGCAGGTCTCCACAGAAAATTCTCAGTTCCTCATTAGATGAATCTGCATCTTATTTGCATATCCAGTCCACAAACAGCCGGAGGGTTCAGGGGGAGGTGGAGGTGGAGCTGGAGAGGTGGGGGGCCCCTGAGGCGGTCGTGGCCTCAGGGTTTTGTCCCCTCAGCGTTCAGGGAAAGACCCAACAACTGAGATTTACATGATGAAAGTGAAAAGAGTCGAGACTGATAGTGAAACCTTTGAGTTCCTCCAACTCTCTGACAGTTTGAGATACTTCACAGTCTGCGTGATGCCTTCACTGACTGCGGATTTATAACAGTGGAAATCCACGTGTCGCTGCAGGATTTACATGTTCAACATGTGGCAGCAGTGCTGGAGGTCTGATCGACGCTCCTTTCATCTTCAACAAGCAAAGAAAAGACGCTGTCATGACTCTGTGTGAGCTGTGGTGCTTCTGTCATGCCTTCATGTTGTAAAGTCCTCGTTTTCAGTAAAGGTTTGATGCTACATGTGAACATTCATAACTTTAGACTTATTAGAAACTGTCTGAATAAAAACAGATTTTATTTGTCCGTCGAGGGTTCCACAGGCTGCTATTGTGATTGTTGCAGCCTGAAACGTCACAACAGCTTTTCTGAAAAAAATTGCCATGTTGTGATGTGTTTCTTGTTTTTTTATTTAGTGACTTAGTGGGCAGATCTCATCACTACTCACCATACTTTGCTGCTCAGACAGAATCCTCACGTCTCTTTCAAAATAAAAGCATTACGTCGCTACAACACCGCCAACTGATGTTTTTTTCCTTCAACAACAGGTGCACATGTGGTTACATTTAGCCAACACACACACACACACACGTGGTTACGTTTAGGAAAAAAGAACAGGGTTTGGCTTTACAATCTTACAGGAAGTGAACACCGGCCTCCTGGGTGAAAGTCCTTGGTTGTTGGACCCATCCTCCACCCCTCCTGCCTGCCCTACTCAGACTTTTGCCCCCTTAACTTTCTTTGTTGTCAGCGCTGTTCCAAAATAAGAGCGACCAGCCGCGTATCATGCCGACATGAAACTGTTGAAAATGAAACAGCTGTTTTCGTCAGTGTCTGACGCCAGTAGTCACTTATCAAGCACTGATATTCATTCGGTTAATCCCACACCGACACCAAAACAGCTCGACACTGTTGTTAAACTTGTTAATAACCACTGGGTAACGTTAGCCAACTGATGCTAACAGTTAGCCCTGTCACTGTGTGTGTGACTCTGTCCCCATTACAGAGCTCCACAGAGCAAAACTCTGCACAGAGATCTACAGTGACATGAGATCTGACCCGTTTTAAAAAGTCAAATTTGCAGTAAAGTTGCATTGATTGAATAAAATCACAAGGTTGCACAGAATTTACAAAGACTGCCTGAATTTGTTTTAATTTTTGTAATCGCAACATCACAACATGCTGCAGGTACTGTTGATGAATCAGAGTTAAAACACTGTTTTTAGTTATTTTAACTACCAAAGGACCGAGTACAGAACCCTGTGGAACTCCAGTGTTTATTAAAAATGTTTGAACGTCATTTATTGTGTTAATAATATATTCCTGCAATAACCCAAATATCTAAACAAACTCAGTGTTCTCCTGGACGTCATGTTTCTGACCATAATGAAGCCACTTTTACCAACAGTCAAGTTTTATCCAAATTTCTGTCAAATGTTGTAAAGAAAACCGAATGAATGTTTGTTTCCATCGACTCCTGCTGTGTGAATATTAGTATAAAACATGAAAACAGCTGGTCGGTGCCATTAAAGCACTGCAGAGGAAGAAGAGGTGATTCACAGAGCTTCAGTCAGAGCACAAACTCTTCTGTTTGTTTCATGCATTAATGTGAGGAAGGTTACAGCCTCCTCATCACTCCACACTTCTTCATCTTCATTTATTCACTCAGTCTGTTTCTGCTTCTATCCACACAACTGTTGTTCACACCTCAGACAGGAAACATATTTTAACACATTTAACTTGTTTTTTATCCACACTGTGACGTTTCCACTCAAGTTTATGATTCAAATTGAAACCTTTCTTATTTAGATGTAGAGAACGTCACAGTTTCACCCAAAGAGCTGCACATTCATCGTGGCTTTAACTGTTTGCTGTAAAATAATCTGACTTCAGTGAAAACATATTTTGAAAGACTCCTTCAAACTCTTTGTGTCGTCGTTATGACATGGAAACCTCCTCCGTTATTCCAGGTCTTTTCCAGGTTCCCTTGGTGAGGGGGTCAGTGGCGGTCTGGAGTCCTCAGAGTCCCTCTGGTTTGTGGTCTGGAGGACAAACAGCAGCAGGAGGGAGGGAGGGGACGTTTGGTTTGACATCAAAGTGTGGTTTGGGTGGGTGGGGTTAGGCTGGTGGTGGGTGGGGGGGTTACCTCAGCACATGGTCTGTAATTGTGGGCTCGTGCACGCAGAGAAAGGAGGCTCTGTGATGATGAGCTCTGATTTAAAGAAAGAAAAGTCAGATGAAGAGAAAAGAGACTAAAGAGGGGGTTTATTTTAACGTCCAATCAGATTCTTTTCTTTTAACCATTAAAACTCCACAAACTGTGTTTCCCATCTGAAAGTTCTCTCTTTAATTTCTCCATTAAATTCAGCTGATTTCTCCATTAAAAAGCCACAGCTGCACATTAAGTGCAGAGCTGCAGTTATTTAAGGGGTTTATCGTCATCACTTAAGGATTTTCTAATAATTAAGGGCTTTCTGATGTTTTTTGTGCAGGTTTGCATTATTAATTATGTTGTTTTAATGTGAAGAGATTTATCCAAAGATAATGAACCATTAAACTGAGAAATAAGATGCTCACTTTGTCTCTGAGATATTCTTTCAGAAAATCAGAAAGCAGTCAAATGATAAGAGGTTATTTAACTCTTTGAAACGTCTTGCACTGCTTTCAGACACCTTTCGCAGGTATTTAAACCGTTGAACCCCTGAGTACTTTGGTGCCATTTCTGTTCGAAAATATGGGGGAAAAAGGTAATGAGCAACTTGGTAGAAATGTCCCACAAATTGCAAAAAAAAGTTAGAATTTAATATTGTTTTTAAAAAACTGGGGGAAAATTATATTTATTATTATTATTATTATATATTTAAATAATAGTACACAATTATTTTTTAGCTATGAATTTGTTTATTTTGACTTTCTTCTTTTACTAATTCTCTTTTTTATTTTCTCTTTTTGCTAATTTCTTGCAAACATTTTTTGGGTAATTTCTTCTTTATTTCATGTTTTTGACTCTCAGGTTTCAAAGGGTTAAGGAGGCCTTCGTTACCTTTAACATTTCAGAGATGGCTCTCCTCGGAGTAAATTAAGGTTTTCTTCTTCTGTTTGACCCATTTTTTTCTGACTCACACAGAAACACAGCGTGGCCTCAGCTCTCTGGTTTGGCTCCTGAACACAGCAGAGAGTCGAGGGAGGAGGGGTGGGGGTTACTCTGCGGTGGGACGGGTGGAGGAGACGCCCAGCTCGGTAAATTTAGCCTCAGCTGGGATAAAAATAACTGTCGGCGTCCAGAGAAGATATTTATAGCTCAGACAGTTTGAGGAAGAAAAAGCTCGCTGTTCTCTGACTGACTCTGGATCAGCTCAGCTGCTGTCGCACTGAAAGATTCAGCTCTGTTCTAACTTCTCTTTGTTTAATGTCTCTGAAAAAAAAATCATCAGTTAATCAATAAAAAAGGCTGTCACAGGGTTCTGACAGATAAAAGGACGTTTATATGTTTATTAATGTTCAGTATTTGTTCTAACGTCTTCTGTGGAGTCACATCTCATCTTCTTCCAGCTGTTTCACTCTTTTATCAGCAGCAGCAGACGACTTTAACATCTGTCCGTCAACAGGAGGAGTTTCACTTATTAACTTACATATTAATAAACACTCAGATCTTCTCATAACAACATGACAGTCTGTTATAAATCTGTTATTATATGTGTTTATGTTCATGTTGCAAAGTGCACACACAACAGATTCACCTCACTGTTTTAAATACAGACATAAATAATATCAAGTTCTCTCTGAATGTGTAATGACGTCTACAGGAGCCTCCGAGGGCCAGAATACAAACGAAGCCTCCAGGTTGTGGTTTTTTATTTTGGTCTGGAAAAACTGGAGGACGAGCTGAAGGAGAGGGCTGGAGGAGAGAGCAGACACTGGGTGGAGGTGGAACAGTAAACATGAACAGGAGCTCAGCGTCTGCAGCCACATTTACAGCGTCTGGAACAACCCAACGTGACGCCACAGCAACACCTACACATAAGACAACACGCAGGCTCTGCTCCCTCAAGTTACAGAAAGATTCACCAGTACAGCCGCCCCACAGGCCCTAAACAACAGGAGCTGCTCCAGGGCTGCTGGAGTTTGTCCATCCAGTCGACATGTGCTGTGTAGACGACGGTAGTCTCTATACACAGACTCTACATGCAGTGAATGTAGAGTCTGTAGGCAAACAAGGAAACAAGGAAGAAGAGCGGAAGAGCCCTGGTTTCCGGTTGTAGGCTGTTTGTAGTCCGCGTGATATTGACCAATCATGTTTGAGCCGGCTGCAGTTGTTGCCAGGTTAAATGCTCCGTGCAGTGAACTAACGAGGCGGAACATAACTGGCGTCACTGCAAACTCTGAATCCATCGCAATGGTTCAAAAAAAAAATCGGGGGTCTGCCCCCAGAGGCTGTATCGCTGTCTGGCGGAAGTCAGACGGCGATACAGCCGATGGGTTCCGAGAATGAGACGACTGCATCGGGGGCACTGCAGCTATACAGGTTACCAGGGTCACTGCTACGAGCCATCTGGTCCCTGCGTGACCAAAGTGAGAGCTTTGTCCGAATACTCAGCGTAAAGTCAGACATGTTCTCAGTGAGTGTTGGTCTCCATCAGGTCGTCCCTTGTTTCTGATTCTGATTGTGATGTTCATGGGCAGGACCTCAAGGCGCAGCCGGGGGAGGAAGGGGTCCGGTTTGGTGACCTCAGTTAGTTTTGGCCTTCTGTGCCTGTGATGCCTTCAGTGACCTGATCTCAGCGTCAGATTCACTGTCAGCGTTCTTCATGTCTGTGATGCCTTCAGTGACCTGATCTCAGCGTCAGAATCCTGACGCTCCACAGCCTTTCTGTGAATATAACTGTTTTCTGTGATGTTGCAGCGATCTCTGCCTCTCACTGCTTCATCCTTCATCTCTTTTCCTGCCTCTGACTGTCTTCCTCTCCTCTCTCCTCCTCCTCCTCCTCTCCTCCCCTCTCCTCTCTCCTCCTCCTCTGTGACTCACCTCTCTCTGATGCTTCCTACTGATCCTGAAGCAGCCATACATGGTCAGTGACGCGGCAGCAGGATCTCCCTACGTAGCCGTCGCTTCTTATCGAATACAAAGACGGCCACAGCTCCGGCCTCCCACCTGCCCGCCCTGTCCAATCGGCAGGCTCTGTCTGTTTCCAAGGCGACGTGACGCAGGGAAGAGAGCGGGGAGCCTCCTCGCTGTACGTGGACTCTGAAACAGAAATAGCTGCTGGAGTGACACACTGGGCTGTTTCTGGTTCCTCCTAAAATAAAGCTGCTATTCCTGAAGTCACTGAACACACCGCATACACACACACACACACACACACACACAGACAGAGGGTCAGCAGCATCACCGAGCAGAGACTCAACGCATCACACACATCATGTATTACTTCATGATTGATCCTTTTAGAACATTTCTGTCTCAGATTTAACAAACAGTTTGTTTCATGAGCACAAACACTCCTCATCACCTGAACACACTGCGCCTCCTGTCCGTCATAACACAGCCTTTACTGTGACTCCAAGGTTTCCTCCAGTGATAGGAGGTCAGTACTCTTATCCAGATACTGGACAGACGTACAGATCTGAGGCACTGATTATATATTTTACTCATTCTCCTTTATGTGTTGAGTAAATTCTGCTACTTTGCTGACTTCCTGTCTGTTTCTGCAGACCAGCGTGACCCTCTTTGTGAACACATGAGACTCAACAATCAGCTGTCGTTCCCCCAGAGTTACTCAGCACACTCAGGATCTGAGTGTTTGTACATAAACTAAACTACAGAAGGACTGAAGATGCTGCAGTGAAGAACTGTGTGCTAAAGTAAAGCTGTGCAGGAAAGAACATCAACACAGTCCTGCAGGTGTGACCTGGTTTCAGGTCTTTACACTCCCTGTTTCCTCTGCGCGCGCACACACACACACATGTTAAACGACTGTGGGTGTGTGAAGTGATTAGCGCAGGTTGGTGCATTCCTTCCATCGGATCAGAGACAGACTGTCTGTCACATTAAAGTCATGTGACATCCGTGTGTCGGTCTCTGCATCACTGTTTTCAGATCAGTGTGTACAGTCCAGCATGCCGTAACTGTTGATGTTTATGTTACCATGACAACCATCTATTATGATCCTTAATGACATGGCTAATAGCTCCAATGACAAACGTTTATTAATGAGACACACGTCTTCTTCTTTATTGACACATGCAGTCACTCTGTGTGAAACAGCTCTCAGTCATCTGGCAGGAGTGTGTGTGTGTGTGTGTGTGTGTGTGTGTGTGTAATCATGTAAAACTGCTGCAACATGTTTAACAGAGTTGTAAGAAGCATTCAGATCTCCAGTGTGTCGAGTTTAAATAGAATCTACTGGTTGTGTTCACGTTCCCTCAGAATGAGCTGTTTATATCTAAACCTCTCTTAAAAAAGCCTAATCTGGATGCCTCAGTAATAAATAACTACAGGCCCATATCAAACCTACCATTTTTAGGAAAGATCATTGAAAAGGTTGTTTTTCAGCAACTCAACACCTTCTTGGAGCAAAACAATTCCTCTGATGCCTTTCAGTCTGGATTTCGAGCACATCACAGCACTGAGACTGCACTTGTAAGAGTTTTAAATGACATTCATCTGAGCAGTGATGCATCAAAGATTTCGGTTCTGGTATTACTGGACCTCAGTGCTGCATTCGACACAGTTGACCATAACATACTGCTCGACAGACTAGAAAAGTTTGTGGGACTTTCTGGCACTGTGCTAAATTGGTTTAAATCTTATTTACAAGACAGGGATTTCTTTGTGTCACTTGGCAATTATGAATCTGTGCGAACAAAAATTACATGTGGAGTTCCTCAAGGGTCCATTCTTGGGCCTCTTCTGTTCAACATCTATATGCTCCCTCTTGCTCAGATTATGGAATATCATAACATCTCCTACCATACTTATGCAGATGACACACAACTTTACATAACAGTGTCACCAGATGACTACAGTCCCCTACATCTGCTAAATAAGTGCATTGACGAAATCAATACGTGGATGTGCCAGAATTTTCTACAACTAAACACAGACAAAACTGAGATAGTTGTTTTTGGCCCCAAAGAACAAAGATCAATAGTCAGTGCTCACCTTGACGCCATGACACTAAAACCTACAAATCAAGCCAGAAATCTTGGTGTAGTTCTGGACTCAGACCTAAATTTCAATAGTCACATTAAGACAATTACTAAATCAGCCTACTACCACCTTAAAAACATAGCAAGAATAAAAGAATTTCTGTCTAAACAAGATACAGAAAAACTTGTTCATGCTTTCATTTTCAGCAGGCTGGACTATTGTAACGGTGTCTTCACAGGCCTGAGTAAAAAATCAATCAGACAACTGCAGCTCGTCCAGAACGCTGCTGCCAGAGTCCTCACCAACACCAAGAGAGTGGAGCACATTACACCAGTGCTTAAGTCACTGCACTGGCTTCCTGTGTGTCAAAGGATAGACTTTAAAATCTTGTTACTTGTCTATAAAGCACTAAATGGTCTCGGGCCTAAATACATCTCTGATATACTTGTACGTTATGAAGCATCCAGACCCCTCAGATCATCTGGAACAGGTTTACTCAGTGTTCCCAGGATCAAAACCAAACAAGGTGAAGCAGCCTTTAGTTTCTACGCTCCCCGCCTGTGGAACAAACTTCCAGAATATCTGAGGTCGGCTGAAACTGTCAACTCATTTAAATCAGGGCTTAAAACATTACTATTTACTGCAGCTTACCAGTGAACTAGATATGTAACTTATTGTTAGGATAATCTGTAGCTATTGTTTCTATATTTGTCTGCTGTTGCTTTATGTTTGCTTTTGAAATGCATTTTGTGCCCTGTTTTTAACTATTTATTGTCTTGCTTTTAGCTTTTGTTTTTAATGATCTATTGTTCCTTTAATGTTTTATTTTAATGTATTTCTCTTGTAAAGCACATTGAATTGCCTTGTGTATGAATGGTGCTATATAAATAACATTGCCTTGCCTTGCCTTGCCTACAGAGATCACGATGTTGCACTGCCATGTTTCTACAGTAGCCCAGAATGGACAGACCAAACACTGACTCTAGATTGGGACATTCATGTGTTCATAGTCAGCAGTGCCGTTGCAACAAACAGTGTCAGTCAAACACTGATTTTTGTGACATGAAACATCTTTATTCAGTGTTTTTACCGGTTTAAATCAGCTGGGTCTCGTTTATAAAACAGTGTGTAGGATCCAGACTGAAAATATACGGACAGATAAAAGACAAAATGGCGTGCGCCAAAAAACATTCAGCAATTTCTACAGTCAGGCTCCACCTCACCGTCTGCGACACCAGTTTCCTGTCTCCAAAATGTTGGTCAGCCTGGGTCAGAGTTTCTCCATCAAATCTGTTTTTATAGATCACAACTTTTGTGTGTGACGTGTCGTACGCCTCTTTCAGGCCTCGTTCTGTGTGTACGCAGTGATTATTAATGAGACTCCTGGTGTGTGTGTTTCTGAGAGGAAGAGACCTCTGAGGATAATTCAGCTCCTCAACAATCAACACTGAAGGAATTCTGACCAGGAGAAGTTTCGGATGGTTGTAATTTGTAATCTGTAATCTGTAATCAGTAATCCTCACTGACAGACAACACTGAATCTGACACACTGGAGCTTTAAGTTAAAGTAGTGATAGCACAGTACTCTGTTACAAGTAAAAGTCCTGCATTGAAAATCTTACTTAAGTAAAAGTACAAAAGTATCAGCATCAAAATACTAACACTCAGAGGATGATAAAAAATACTGCAGTGTTTCCCTCTGAGATGTAGTGGAGTAGAAGTACAACGTGGAAATACTCAGGTAAAGTACAAATACCTCAAAGTTACCGGCTAAGTTGTTATTTATTAAAAAATGATTGATCTTCAGATCAGTTTTGGTCACGAGACTGAACGCAGGTCTCCAGATGAGGATGTTTCTTCATCAAAAACGACCTTATCTCTACCTGCTGATCATTTCATCTGATGTTTGGCCCCGTTCACATGCACTCTGATGGCGTCCCTGAGCTGCACGAGTTGAACCTAAAATAACAGAACGTGTCAGACCCTCAGTGAAGTGTGCAGTTAAAGTTCAAACAGGTTGAGAAGCCTCCAGCGTCACGTTCTAAAGTGAAACTTCACAGCCGTCATCAGAGTGTGAAGAGAGGAAATCTGTCAGGTTACAATGTGTAAAAACGACTCCGTCACAAAGTCTCCATGACTCTGTGGACTCATGATGTGTTTACTGACAAGCGGTGATTTATTTCATTGTGACATTTTCTTTTCAGCAGCAGGTTATTCTTATTGATATATTTCATGAAAAGGATAAAAGGGCCTCAACACACGTGCACACAGGGAGTTAAAAGAAAGAAGAAGAAACTGTTAGAATAATAGAAAGAAGACAAGACTTCCTGTTGTAACTGTAGGTGTTAAATGATGTTAATTGTAGATTTGTATCCTTTATTATATTTTATATGCTAATGCTATGTGAAGCACTTTGAATTGCCCTGGTGTGTGACATATGTTACATGAATAAAGCTGCCTTAAATCAAAGAGTGAGTGAGCGAGACGAGTTGGGCCTCGATCACACAGAAAGCGTTTTGCAGGTTGCCGCGCCGCACTGCCTTTTTTTATTGAATGCCACTAGTGACACTTGCTACACCTTTTTATTGTTGCCAGGCAACCACAAACTCACCTCTGTACCCTAACCTTCCCGTGTAATCAATCTACTGTTTATTTATTTATGTATGTATCCTGTATGTTCCACAGTTTGGGGGCAGACACAGCAAAGGCACAATCCCATGAATCTGCAGCGTGGGACAGCCAGGAGCCCCAGGTCAGCTGACCTGAGGGACCTGGGGGGAGACTAGGGCGTCATGAGGTCTGCGACGTAGGACGGGGTCAGAACATTAAACAGAACCATGCACAACAGCTCGTATGATATCCTGCAAATTGACGCTCCACGAATGACGTTACGTCCTTCACGTACAGTTATGTAATTAACGTAAAGTTTCGGAGGGTTGGTTTAGAAAATCAAACATGGTGAGGACGTACCTTAAAATGACTCAGAGTTCACACAGATCTGAACACACGACTCCAGAGGACAGAGACTAACACGTCTCTCCAACCTGCCTCCTCACAAGCACTCAGGACGGCTTCTGTGTTTACTGCCGTCAGCACAGCCGTCACACGAGCACAGCTTTTCAAGTTACATGGGATATGTACGAATCAGGTGCACTGCTTTTCGTAGGAAATCATACGAAAAATGTGCGAGAACAGCCTGAACACACACACACACACACACACACACACACACACACACACACAGAGCAGCAGCAGCTTGTTGTCATTAGCTCAGGACTGTATCTGTTTCTGTATCCGTGGCCCCGTCCACCCCGCTGGGCCCCTTCAGGGACAGGCCTGCTGCCAAGACAAACAGGCCTGCAGCGTCAGCAGAGCGGCGGAGTCCCCCGTTACAACAGGATGTGACATCAGGATGTGACATCAGAGGCTGATGGCTGTTTGTACAGAGCTGGCTGCAGAGCTGCAGTTTACAGCTCAGCAGGTCTCACACAAACACACAGCTGGAAGAACTCAGTGTTCTCCATCCGTCTCTGCAGAAATCCTTCAAAGGAAAAACACCACAGGAGCAAAAAAATAACCTTCAGAGGTCTCAGAGGAGCCAATCACACGCTGCGCTCTCTGCTTGATCCACTCACTGATGGAAATACGACTGATACTGCCAGAGACACACTGCACACCATGTACTGGCTCAGAGACAGACAGAGACAGAGACAGAGACAGACAGACAGACAGACAGAGAGACAGAGACAGAGACGGGACAGAGACAGAGAGAGACAGAGACAGACAGACAGACAGACAGACAGAGAGACAGAGACAGAGACGGGACAGAGACAGAGAGAGACAGAGACAGAGACAGAGACAGAGACGGGACAGAGACAGAGAGAGACAGAGACAGAGACAGAGAGACAGAGACAGAGACGGGACAGAGACAGAGAGAGACAGAGGGAGAGAGAGACAGAGACGGGACAGAGACAGAGAGAGACAGAGGGAGAGAGAGACAGAGAGAGACAGAGACGGGACAGAGACAGAGAGAGACAGAGAGAGAGAGAGACAGAGACGGGACAGAGACAGGGCACACAAATGGTGGGCAGCATCCTGAGCTAACTATGCTAACTGAGCTAACTAAGCTAACTATGCTAGCTGAGCTAACTGAGCTAACTATGCTAACTGAGCTAACTAAGCTAACTATGCTAACTGAGCTAACTAAGCTAACTGAGCTAACTATGCTAACTGAGCTAACTGAGCTAACTATGCTAACTGAGCTAATGAAGCTAACAGAACCTGAACATCAACTCTGCTCCTTCTCCTTTTACACCTGTTGAGGATTACTAGAGTTCATGTGCCTGCAGCTTTCCTGATAACCTGTTTTGATTTGTAGAAAACAGCTCTGAGTGTTTTTACCTGCTGCTGCCTCATGAACATGTTTGATACGAAGACGTGACACCTGATTCGACCCAAAGGACCTTAAAACTCACACAGACTGTCTCTTTACAGTGATTTATAAATGATCTGATTTGTTAATAATTTGAGCTCCGACCTCCGACCACTCATCATCACCTCCTGGTCAAATATATTTGGACAAAATTTTGGCAGTCAGTGTGAAGACATGATCGACACAACATGAGGTTGTATTTATTTTTAAATGTGCAAAAATTTCAGATGAAAAATACGAACTCAGGACTGAAGTCAAGTCTCAGGTCAAGATGTTAAAGTCATGTTCAGTCTTTTATCTGTGTTAAGCCTCCTACACACTGTGAGATGTGATCAGTCTGATCAGTTTAGTGCAGCTACACTGTGCCACATGGATCTAATAAACTTGGGTATGACATCATGTGTGATGTCAGCAGACTGTACGATGACAGCGCCAACTGAATCACAGGCTACGATGTTACAGCTTCACATA
Source organism: Epinephelus moara (assembly GCF_006386435.1). Taxonomy (NCBI): domain Eukaryota; kingdom Metazoa; phylum Chordata; class Actinopteri; order Perciformes; family Serranidae; genus Epinephelus; species Epinephelus moara. The sequence continues at coordinate 2,537,364 of NC_065515.1, forward strand.
CTGAGTGATGCTGCAGGGTTATTACTGCTCCAACTGGGAAGCTACACACAGAGGGACACATTAATATTATAAATAAAATTATTATTATTATTAATAAAAAAATGTATGAAATGTGCAAGAAATGTTGATAAAATGTCTGAAAAAATATTATGAAATTGCCAGAAAAAATGTTTAAAAGAATGTCTGTGAAAATGTCAATAAATTGTCCAAAAATATATATATATTGTTTTATTGTATAATATTAGAAAAAAATATTATTAAATTTCTTAAAAAAAAAAAAAAAAGGTAAAAAAAAAAAAAGTTGATAAAATGTCTATGAATATTAATTAAATGTCCATAAATAAGCTGAATGTGACTGGAGTTTTCCGCCTCTGGAAACCTCGTCTGTCCTGTAACACAAAACACACTGTGCTCTGTTTGATGTTCTGGGACTTCATTTTATCAAAGCTGATGAAACTCAACGAACTGAAAATCTTTATCACTGATGTCTCGGCTTGTTTCGGGCCGTCAGTGTGCAGAGATTTGTTTTCTCCACAGAACAACACGGTGAGTCAGGAAGAGGTGACTCATTTATTTTATCTTATGATTAGAAGGTTACGGCTTTGTCAACACAGTGCTGCAGATAGTGTTCACATGCAGTAACAGAGAGACCCTACACACACACACACACACACACACACACACACTCTCACACACACTGTGAGTTTCTCTGTGGTCTTTTGAAATGAACTCATTGGTTCAGTTTCAGTCTGACTGGAACCAGAAACTCCGAGCTAACTGGACGTCGAGGCTGCCTCAACGCACGGCTTCATAAAGACAAGACACAGTGGAGGAACTTAAAGGAACGCTGACGTCCTGGAAGGTATCAGTGTATCAGGTTAGCCTAGCTTAGCACAACCACAGGAAGCAGGGGGAAACTGAAACTGTTCGCCTGGCTCCATCAAAGAGAAAAAATCCTCCTTCCAACTACTCCCACGCCGCCGCCACTGCAGGTCCAACTCCCACGAAAGAAGAACAAACTGCCTCCATCACAAAACACACACACACACACACACACACACACACACACACACACACACACTGCAGACGGCACCATGGAAACCAAGGTAGTGTGAAAATCTTCGCCAACACACTCCTCATGTAACCATCCATCTTCCTCCTGCAGCGATCAGTTAGGCTCTGATTTTCTGGCCAAAAGTATGTGGACATCTTAAAATAAACTCTGTAGATTCTCACACTGGAGTTTGATGAGTTTTCTTTGTTTATCTGCAACATTTAAAAATCATTTCAGTTTCCAGTCGTCTCTGCAGGACATTATAAAAACTGCTCCTGCAAGTTTTAAGCATTTTAAAGGTGAAATTTTACACAAGTTCAGGAAACAATAAAGGAAAAATCTGATTATCTGAGGAGTCGTGTAGGAGCCAGAATGTGTGTTTGACCTCTGTTGTTATTATTATTGTCACTTTCACTTCTGGTAGTTGTAATTGGCACAGCGGTGTGGTTTCACATTATTTTACCTGTTTGTTCACTGGTGTGGCGGCTCTGAGACAAAGAGGCTGAATTATTGGCACCGATATTTTCTGCTGATGGTAATATCACGTAACATAATATTTCATTTCATCTTGTTTTGCCTTAATTATCACAGTTGTACATTTTTGGTTAATAAATACCATAAAACGCATCTCTGGACTTCAGCATGTTACGAGCCTGCTCAGCCTGTTAACCGCCTTTTTCATTGACAGAAGTCGCTACAAGTCTGAAACTGTGAGTTTCACTGAGCTCACAAGATTTCAAGTCAATTCAGGTTTTATTTATTTGGCTATCTCAGGACTCCTTTCACATCGAGCAGGTCTCTTAGTTTCTACTCTGCACAATTGCATGAAATGACTTAAAGCTAAAGAGAATCAGCTGCATGAAAATGTGAACTGATTTGAAATATTTAACATAGAGCAGCAGGTAGAGAGAAAATGGTAAAGGACCGAGGACAGAGCCCTGTGGTACGCCAAGTGTGAGAACCTCTAAAAAACAATCATACGCTACAAAAATAAGACTTTCCTTGATTGGAACTTTAAGGATCAAACAAGAAAGACAGACCCATAACAAAACAGAAAGAGGTGTCCACATACTTTCAACCAAATTCATTCTGATGGTTTTTTTATATACAACTTGCCACAGCGAGAAGAAAGTATGGGATCAAACACGCCATATTTCAGCCTGTTTTCATTCCGTACTTATCAGCTACCGCTGCTTTGTCAGTGGATCTGGGCGTCAGAAACCCTTTGCTGTTTGTGACGTCACTGGTAACTACCTCAATGTAAATAGTGAAACTCCAGACCCTGCTCTTCATTTTACAATGTGACATCAAAAGTCAGCTGAGTTATTTAGTAACAAGGTAGTGTGCTGGTGTGTGTAGCAGAGTTAACGTTCCACCTTAAAAGTTGCCGGCAGTCGGCCCAGTGAATGAAGTTATTTTTTTCTCTTTCATTTTATAGTTGTAGTTTACTGATGTATGAACAGAGGTTACATAAAACCAGAGTGAGCGTCCTCTACTGACCAATTAGACTGCAGGGTTTCTAGCTCCACCTTTTAGTACCAGATCTGTGTGCTAGGTACCCCAACAGAGGGGGGACCAAACATGGGGACGCTAAGGAACGCTTCTGTTGGGACCATCCACAACTTTCACTGTGGAAATGGGATAAAAAGTGTACTGAACTGAACCGGACTGCTCTGTGGAAACGAGGCTTGTGCCACCCTGAAGCAGTGAGTCGAACACTAACATCGACCCCCTAAAATAAAGCCACATGTATCACATTAAGGTTATCTTCAACCTCAGACTGTTTGATTTGATGGATATATTTAGATAATCCAGCATGTGGAGGCTGTCCACATACTTTTGGCCATATAGTGCATGTCCCCCAGTTTTCTTAGATGTTGCATTTAAGTACAGTTTAACATCAGTGAGGATATTTTCTGCAACAACACTCCTACACTGCTGAATGTTTTCATCTTAGGTCTTTTGAAATGTGGTGACTCAGTTGTAGTCATCGCTTTGAGGATGACTCACACACTCACACACTCACACACACACACACACACACACACTCCTCCTGGATGAACCACTCAGAAATCAATCATTTCTCCTTCAACAATAATTTATTCATCAGGTTCAATAAACAGGTGGATTCACTCATATATTAGACTCTGTTCCTTTAAATAAGCAGCTCTGACGTCAGTGTGACTCCGACTGCGTCATTAATAACAGGAAATATAATAAAACATGAAGTCACATGTCCTCAGTTCATGTGTGTGCGGACAGGTGAGCAAGAACACCTGCAGCTCGGAGCTCCACGTGCACGAGCTCCTCAGTTCATCCTCAGTTCATCCATTCATGGTTCAGTCATGTGACATCCAGCAGTCACGTGACTCCCCCCCCTCTCTGCAGGTCCAGGACCTGAGTCCACCTGCACAGCCCCCCCATCCTCTGACGGGAGGCCCGGTCCGGCCTTCGCAACCCGCCCAGTCCCGGTACCGACATCTCACGCGCCCCAGAGGCAGCAGTAAAGCCCCGGGTCGGTCCGGTCCGGTTCGGCCCCTCTGTCACTCAAACGCCGTTATTCCTCTTCAGCACAAGGTCGGCTGTTTGGACTCTTTCTCACCGCTCCACAGCGGTCTGACTCGGTTCGGTTCGGCCCGGTTCGGTTCAGCGGTCCTGCATCTCCAGACAGGGGACCCACTGGTTCCTGCAGCGGCTCTCCTCACAGAAGCTGCTGATGTTCTGCAGGGCCGGGGACTGCAGCGGCTGCACCGGGGGGTTCTGCAACACAGCGGACACACACACACACACACACCGTTAGACTTCCGGTTACACAAACATCATAACGTATTAATCTGTGTTTATGTTTATTATGCATGTGTAGATCATGACCAGCGCGGGGAAGGAGGGAGGCGGACTTACAGTGACCAGGATGCAGTGCAGGTCCCGGGGCTCGTTGCCGTTGCTGTCCTCGGTGTCCTCCTCCAGCAGCTGAGCCAGCCGCCTCATGCCGGACACCCGCAGGATGTTGATGTCGTTGTCGCAGCAGAAAGCCTGCAGCAGCGTGAAGTGGATCTGCAGCGCGATGTCATCTTCATCCTCCTCATCAGTTGCGAGGACGCACAGGACCACACTGTCCGGGTCTCTGCAGGGGGGGGGGGGGGGGGACCCGGTTAACGTCAACACGTCACATCATCTATGACTCTCATTAAGTGTGATGAGCTGCGGAAAATCAAACTTACACATTCATGAGTTTGGCGGACTCGTAGACTCCCACCGTGAGACAGTCCTGCTTCTGAGCCGCGACCAGCAGCTCCTCCAGAGCCTGACTCACCGTCTCCATCCTGCACACACACACACACACACACACACAGTTAGAGACGTGACCGAAACCCGCAGAGTGTGTCCACACGCTGCACACAGCATGTGGACACACTCAGAGGACATCATGTTTAATATGATCTGGTCTGAATGTGACTGCGCGCTGCCGCGTGTCGCTGCGTCATGACGCGTCGCTAACAAGCATCAGTAACTTACTTTTTCTCGGTGCTGTTGGAACCGACGACCTCCTCCAGAGTCATGTTGAAGTCAGTCAAATAATCCACAAACTCCAGGATAATGAGAAATATCCACAGCGCGCGGAGAGGCTGCTGAGTCCCGGGATAAGTCCAAACAACAAGAAGCGGTAATCCAGCTCGGTACAAAGATCCGGTCCGGTAAGGTTCAGCTGAGTGTCCGTGTGAGTGAGGAAGAAGCTCTCTGACTCCGAAAGCAGAAACTCTCCCTCTTTATACGCGCTCTCTGCGGTGGGCGTCACCCCGCCCGGCGGCTCCTCACCTGATTGGTCCGCTGCTGTCAATAGATCCCCCGGACTCTGCGCCCATTGGCTGAGCGCGCAGCAGACGCCGGAGATCCCACGTGGGTGGTTTCGGAGAATCCCCCGCTCCCCCTCCTCCTCCTCTTTCTCCCCACTCTCTCAGTTTGTTTACTGGGAGGCTTCTTCCTATGTGGAGGAATTTCCATACTCTCCTTCCCAGGATCTGCTCCTGCTGCACGGGGAGAGCTCCGGAATCCTCCCGAGGCACAGCCGGACGGAGGGCAGCTCCACCCGGCCCTGCACCCGCACAGACCCGCGCACAGACCCGATCACAGACCCGCGCACAGACCCGATCACAGACCCGCGCACAGACCCGCACAGCATAAATTCACCTTTTATTAAATGCGGTGTGGGTGATGCAGAAGCTGCAGCAGGTGACCGGCCCCGTGTCAGAGCACGAGCCCTGCAGCAGAGCGCGCGGTGCATTGTGTAAGGGAGGCTGCAGGTTGAGCACCAGCACGGTTAAAAATAAAAGAAAAAGCACGAGGCGACATTCACGAGACACTTTGGTTTCTCTTTTGTTTCACACATCAAGTTTGATTTCTGTGAAGCTCTGAGGCTCTGCTGCAGCCAGCTCCGGGCCTGACCCGGGATATCTTTATCCCGGGTCAGGCCCGGAGCTGTTTACCGGCTCGAGCCTGACGGTAACAAAACAATCCTCAACGTCACGTTCATAGATTTATACTTTTATTAAATGCACTCAGTCTGTCTGCAGCTGGACGCATGTTTCACCCCCCCACCCCCACCCTGCAGGACTGTCTGCAGACTGAGAGCAGGTCTGTGGCGCCCCCAGCGGCCTCGCGGTGTCACAGCAGCAGTGAAACCAGCAGGACATGTTGGAACACGCCGGGACACAGTGAAACCGGTTCCCCGAACTGGGGCACATGCGGAGGGGGAGTCCTGAGGGGGGCTGGTGTTATGAGGGACCTGAGGGTCTTTAGGGAGGTTTCAGAGTCCATTAAGGGGCTTTTGAGTGCGTCACTAACACATGAAGGAGTTCTGCAGGTTTTTAAAGACAGTTTCAGTTTCTGAGCTGCAGAGGAGACTGATGGACCCTCTGAGGACCCTCAGAGTCCCCTCTGAGGACCCTCTGAGGGGACTCTGAGGGGACTCTGAGGACCCTCTGAGGACCCTCTGAGGGGACTCTGAGGGGACTCTGAGGACCCTCTGAGGACCCTCTGAGGGGACTCTGAGGGGACTCTGAGCAGTTTCCACACATCAAACACAAACATAATAATCAGATAAACCAGAGACAAACGTGCACATGACACAGTTTAGTTTCAGATTTGTGCTTTTAAGGACGATAAGAGAAACTTCCTCTGCACATGGACCTGGATCAATCTGCAAAAAGATCTAAAACCAGAAACACTTATATCCACTGATGACTTTAAGAGCGTCACTGAGACCGTGGTGACAGAGACAGAGAGGCCTCTGTGTTGTTGTGTCATTGAGGATTTTTGTGTTGTATGTTTTATTTGCTGCATTTTAACGTGTTCTGATTGGACAGGTCTCTCTTAAAGTGAACTTCAGTCTCAGTGAGACTTCCTGGTTAAACAAAGATAAGTAAATAAGAGGCACGTTTAAAGAATATGAATCATATTGTCATCATCTTTGCAAGAGTTCACTGCTTATTCAATCCCTTAAAGTTAGGAATTACATACATACTTTACCCTTATCTTAATATGAAAACTGCAAGAGCCTAAATCAAAGTTTTGTTTTTCAAATGCATAAAATAAAGTTTAAGGTTCTTCTTCCGTCCTTGATATTAAAACATTGGTAAAGTTAAAGGGACATTTAAGGTATAAAACAGACGTTTTAAGGTGTAAATGAAGTAAACAGGCTTCGTGTTTAAGAGGTTTTTGTCTTTAAGTATTTTATATGATGAGTTTAAGGGATTTTTAGTGTTTTTCTTGGAGACTTTAAGGGGCTCTTCGAAGACTTCCCAGGATTATTCTTCTGCCTGGTTTATTATCTCTTAAACCATGAAGTGAACTTTGGCTTCAATCAGTTTATTTTAGACTTATTTCAAATGACGTCATGAAAAATCAAATCAAGTTTAAGTCCAAATAAGAAACAGAAGGAGAAAGTTGAGTTCAGTCAAGATAAATATTTTCCTCTGATCCTGTGCTGCCACCTGCTGGTCTCATCTGCTTCAAACACTTTCATGCTGCTTCACTGTTGAAACACTTACAGATTAATTTACTTATTAAAGTTTAATGTCATGTTTTCACCTGTTTTACCTCAAACATCTGCACTTAAAAGTAAATCTTCCCGAAAACCACCTTAAGAAAGCACTTAGTTTTTAATCTGAACATTTCAGGACGGTGTCAGTTAGTTTAATGGTTTATTCAGAGGTTCACACTGTTTAATATCAAAATTATAAAGAAGCCTTAAGTGTCTCTGCAGAGCACTTGTCTTTATTTTAAGAGACTCTTCAGGCTCAACTTTAAGGAGTTTTTCAAGGCATAAGATTAAAGTTTAAAGGACTTTATGATTAAAGCTTAAAAGTCTCTTCAACTTTATTTTTTGTACGTGCAGGTTCCCTTAAATCTTAATTTTATATCTTAAAACACCCTTAAATTCAATTTTACACTAAAAAAAATTTGACAAAGTTTTTCTTAAAAGTCCATTTAAATTAAATTCAAACCTTTAAATCCTCTTAAACCTTAAATTAAAGTTCTTTAGTTATAACTTTTACCCTTAGTCCTTTAAACTATCAGGCCCTGAACTCATCACCTTTAACATTTAAGGACCGACACAATTATTTTAAAAAAAAATCTTGTTTTGATATTTTAGTTTTTATCAGAGCTAATTTCACCAGCTGAATATTTTCTGTCTGATTATCGTCTGTCAATCAGCTCATTGAACTTTATTTTGTTTACATCAGTAAAATCAATGACTGATGATCCGCTGATCACTTATCAATCGACCCATCAACACTTTGTTAAAGACACTAATGACTAATGACGAGTTTCACACCACAACTGAATCCTTAAAGACACGAGACCTTAAACATGTATCTCCTGAAACTCTCATTTCCAAAGGTTCATTTAATTTAATTTAATTTAATTTAATCACTTGAACTCTTTTGAAACTTTACTTTTAAACAGATCATTCCTCTTTCAAAAAAATCTTAAACTTTATACATTGAAATACATTAAAACTTTATTTGACACCTTAAAGCCCCTTAAATTTAAGTTTAATTATTATTATTTTTACACCTGAAAACCTTGCACACTTTTATTTAATGGCTTTAAAGCTTTAAACTTGATTAAATTAAAATATTTAAACTCTATTCAGGGGCGTAGATACAGACTCAGTGCACTGGGGCCCCTTGAGGGCGGGGGCCCATTGAGAGAGTGGACCCTCCAACAATGTGTTGCGTGGAGAACGGGCCCTTATGAGTGAAAATAAGACCTCTCATTAAATTCTAAACATTTGCTGTGTTCAACTTTAAACAAGTCAAAACCGTCTGTCATGTTTATTTTTTCTTTTTTTTGTAAAACAGAACATCTTCAGCAGAAGGATGTGATCATTCTGTAACGGATAATAATCAATCATTTCATAATTTCTTTGGTCTTTTTTGTCAAACACAGATAAGCAGTGATGATCGCTGAGCAACATGTATGTCCATGTTATCCAGTGTCTCTGGTCATGTGACGAGGCGATACGTGCACGGCAGTGTGCACTGGGCCCGTCGTAACGACCTTATGCTTTTCTTTGTCATTATTTTACACTTAACTGATTCTGGGTCATTTCAAAGCTTTTATTCTGTAGATTTTGCTTTTACCAGTTTCTGTCAGCTGATTATTTCCTGTGCGTTGACCTGTGATGATCCAGAAACTTCCTCTGGTGATATTGTTACATTAATAAGTGATCAGCTGATCAATGACGCCATCAACACTTTATTATGTGATCAGTAGTTTCACATTCAGAGCTCAGCAGGATGAAGGTCGAGGTCGACTGGCTGACTTCATCAGAGCTGCACGAGGTCATGTGATGAGTGTTTTCATTACTGAGCGCTGTGATTGGCTGCTAACAAGCCTCATCAGTCAGCAGTTTGATCCTGATTAACTACTGATACCTCATCAATAATCAACCACTGGAACAACACCTTCATTTTCCCCTTACATGTTCATTTCTCTGACGAACCTTTATGTGTCTTAGTTTGATGAGGTTATTCACGGAGTCATTTAAGGATCTTTAACATCTTAGTGCAGATTTAAAGGGTTAATTATGTGACCTTAATGTAAAAGACCCTTAAATGGCCTCTGGTCATGTGACTGATTCACTGACTGAGTCAAATTAGAAATGAAGACGTCATCGACATTAAACCCACAGATGGAAAATTCACCAGACACTCAACTAACACTTAAAAAGTCTCTCAAAAATTAACCCTTAAAACACCCAGAGTTCATTTTATACTTGAAATAAACTCCTAAACTTAAACTAATGTATACTTTAAAACCCTTAAAGTCTCACTTTAAATCTTGAAAACCTTTAAGGTCCCTTAACTTTAATTTCATATTATAAAACACCTTAAATCTAAATGTAAACAAAAAAAAAAAAAAACTTGAACTGGAATTTTATTCCCCGCAAGGCCCTTAGACTTTCCTTTAACACATTAAGTGTCTCTTCAGATAGCCAATAAAACTGAAGGTTAAGGGACGTTTAAGGGGTTTATGGAATCTCTGTAGGTTTAAGGTGAAGAAGTTTTTGACTGACGTGAACTACATCCAGCTCTGAATGGATTTATTTTGCATCTGATCAACATGACACTTGACACTTTATTTTATTCCCACTTTTTATTCATCTTGACGTAGCAATTTTATTTTCATTTTATCTTTTATATATATCGATCATTATTATCTTATTCTATTTAATGTCTTTTTGTCTTGTGCTGCTGTGATACTTAAATTTCCCCTCTGTGGATCAATAAAGTTTATCTTAACTTCAGAATCCACAAACAGATTAATTAACCCTTAATTATACAATACACACATCTGATGTTCTAGTGTGTGTGTGTGTGTGTGTGTGTGTGTGTGTGAGCCCTCCTGCTGGTCAACACTCCTCCTCTTCAGTCTGCAGTTGTTCCTGCAGCTTCATTTCCATCTCACACGTCCTTAAATCACTCATCTCTCCTCCTGAGTCTGGAGCTCGTTGTTGAGTCGTTTCTCAGAATACACAGTTACCGCTGAATGTTCACATCAGCTTCACATGGTGAGCAGCTTCCTCCTGATTAGTTTATTAACTGTTTATTAAGTTAAGTTTCTTCACTGGACTTCCTGCAGAGTTTCACTCAGGAAAGACTCAAAGCCAGCTGCTGCTTGTGTCACATTCACGTCAGATTTCAGATCAGATTCAGTTAAACTCATTTATTTTATGTTCTTTTTCTGATTTTCATCTTAAACAAACGAACTCGCCGAGACAGATGTGTTGGTGTTGGTTCACATCATCACACTTAACAGCTGTCAGCTTTTATTAAACTCATCAGGAAATGTCTGCAGAGAGAATTTAACTTTCTGTGGCTGTAAAATCTGCAGCTCAGTCGCCCCTCTGTGAAGAGCAGCGTCCCAAAAACACTGGTTTTCAACACGAAACTGTTTTAGTCAGAGTTTCCTGGTGTCAGTCAGCTGGTCTGTTTGTGTCAGAGAGGAAGAGACGTCTGTGGATAATTCAGCTCCTGGTAAAAAAAACAACATCCTTCTGAACATCTGGGACCAGCTGCACAAAAAAGTTTTGCAAGTTTTCTCCTTACGTATGACACTTAAGGCTGAATTTCTCCTTAGCTTAGGGCCTTACACCCCTAAAAGGTTTCTGTAGTTAAGGAAAAACATTAACTAATTTCTTGCGTTAAAAGAGTTTTACAGCGGTAACAGTTTCCATGGAGATTGTTTGTTTGCTCATGCTGTGACGCTTGTTATCTTGGTTTATAGTTAGATGGTGAAAAACTGTCAGAAGAAAAGAAGACAAGAAAACCATATTAGTCAGAGGGACCTTAAGGGTTTTTTTTTAAACCTTGCTTTGGTTACTAAGGGCTTTTGTGCAGCGGTCGAGGGATTCCTTAAGTATCAGACCATGACAAGGAGAAAACCATTAATACTTGAGTGAACATTTTAGGAGAAGACTTAAGGGTGTTTTGTGCAACCAATTTTATTTTGAGGAAACCTGAACAAGGATTTTAAGGGAAATCTGAACTTAAGGTGTTTTGTGCAACTGGCCAAGCAGTCTTAATTTATCAGAGAAAAAAGGTCAGCACAGATTAGCAGGTGCTGGGCTCACAGACAAACACTGGTTTATAACCTGAACCTGTTCCTTCAGAGTGTTTCCTGGTGTCAATCAGCTGCTGTGTGTGTGTTACTGAGAGGAAGAGACTCTGAGGATCATTCAGCTCCTCAACAATCAACACTGAAGGAATTCTCACCAGGAGAAGTTTCAGCTGGTTGTAATCTGTAATCTGTAATCTGTAATCCTCACTGACAGACGCCGCTGAATCTGACACACTGGAGCTTTAAGAAATAAATAACTTTTAATTTATATTTTTTAAGGAGCTTTCAGTCAGAAGAACATTTGAATATTTCTCATCAGTCCTCACTGAACAGGAAGTCTAAAATAAAACTTTTTTCATCCTCAGAGGTGAAACACGCTCAGTGACACAAAACAAGGGGACATAAACATATGTTGACATGACGACATGACGACCTGACTGACGCCATGATGACACGTTTCCAGTGTCGGCAGGTTGATAAATCAGACCACAGCAAGTGGAGCCCGAAGCTTCCTGTAGGATCTATTATACACACATCTATTATGTGAATATTATGTAAAGTATATGTGATGTTAATATACTGTCTGAGCATCAAAGAATAAGAGGTGGAATATTCCTTTACAGCCTGCAGCAGCAAGTACAGAGCAGAAACAGCGACACTTTACTCTGAGCTGACACTGTGTGAGTCCTGATGGGGCCGCTGGATGGCGCCAGAGTGCAGAAATAAATCTAATATTTTAGATTAATTAATTTTAAATGAATTGAGTTAGCAGTATTGTGACCAGTGTGATGAAAAGATCTGAAAATTATCTAGAATATTGTCATCCATCTAAACCCAAAGTGAGAGTAAAAGACAGGAATTTGTAAATTAGATTATTATTAAAATAAACAAATACATAAATACAAACACGTAGCAAACCATTAGAAAACCACCACTCCAAACTACAGCCTCGGTTTATTATGATTTTCTGAGCAGATTCAACCTTTTTCTTTGAGGCTGTGTCATATTTATATCAGGACTGCTTCATATACTTGATTTTTATCTGGCACTCTGCAGGTAGCTAAATGTGTTAATAAAAGGCAAATATATATGATATACATATAACAATGAACAACTGAACAAGACGGTCTGTCAGGAATAAGGTGGTGAGTTAAAGTCTGAAGGACTTTGAAGCTATAAAGTTTAAATTCAAGAGGTTTATAAGGTATAACAATAAAATAGGTGTCTTTAATGTGCACTATTAAAATGTGATGGACCTCAAAGGCTGTAAAGATTTAAAGTTATGTTTAAAGGGTTTTAAGGTATTTAAAGTTTCCGAGTCCTTTGAAGCATACATTTACCTTAGTAGGGGTTTGAAGGTGTAATACTGATGTTCAAGAGACTTTTTAAAGGGTTAAAATGAAGTTTAAGAGCTGTGTGGTTTAAGAATTGAAGTTTCAAGTATAAAATTCAGTTCTGGAGTGTCTTCATGCTGCAGCTTTAATGTCAGACTTCTTCATTTGAAGAGGAGACTGAGTTGAATTTCAGAATCCACAAACTAAAACAAAACACATTTGAACCAGAAACATCTGAAAACGTTGATTATGAATAAAGATACCAGAGTAAGGGTTAGTGACGGGTGAAGAACGAGGGGGGAGATCAATAGATACATGTTAAAGTTTTGTGAATGACATAAAGTCAGTATACAACTGTTTCATATATAAAATTAAAAAAACACTGCTTTTTAAACCCTTACATTTGTTATTGTAAGACTTTTTTAACAATTAATTTTTCTACTTATCTTCCCAGAAAAAAGATAACTTTGACCAAGGAAACTATTAAGACCTCTCAAATAATAAAGTCCTTTATAACAAAATAAATAAGTTGTACAGTATATGTTTAAGTGTATTTCCCATGTTGTCTATATTGGTTTTTACTTTATATTGTTTTATTTTGTCATGTTTGATATTGTTGTTTCATGAATGAATATGAATATAGATTATATTTTTAATGCGATCAATGGAAGAATGTATTTCTCTGTACAATATATTGACACATTTGAAATCTGGTAAAGAATTTAAATTAAAAGAAAAAGAAATGAAATAATCTAATTTTACTAAAAACGTACAAAAACAATAACAACAAAAAAGACTGCGATGAAACCTCCTAAATTACCAGAAAAGTATTCTGTAATAAATTAAATTAGTTGTATAAAATATGTTTAATTGTACTTCTCTCAACAGTTTGGTATTTTGTATATTGTTTGTTTGTTTGTTTGTTTTCTTTTTTGTCATGTGTGATGTTGTTTCATGGATCAATATGGTGAGTTATTACGATGTTCTTTATGTGTTCAAATTTAATATTTCTCTGTGCAATGTTTTGTAATATTTTAAACGATCAATGATAATGATTAAGAAAGAAAGAAAGAAAGAAAGAAAGAAAGAAAGAAAGAAAGAAAGAAAGAAAGAAAAACTTGTCTTTCCGGAAGGCATTTATTTTGAAATGTGTAACCGGATGCTCTCTCCTCACATCCGGTGAACTTGACGCAGGTGTTGTGTTTGTCGCGGTTAAGTCTTAATTTTTACGTGAAATGATTTTCCCTTTAAGTGACGACAGCCATGACTGAACTGACGGAAAACAGTTTTCTCGGCGGAGCTACGGAGTCGGTACAGTTTTTATTAATTTAATATTTATGTTCAGTCACTAAAAATAACGGAAATATCGCCGCTAACGGAGCAGCTAATGTGAGCTAACGTTAGCTAGCTGTTCGGTTAGCAGTCTTATTTCCGACCGGCTAATTTGTTTCATCTAGCTAGCCACCAGTTTAACGGCTATCCGTCAATTAACCAGACTCAGTCACGGATGTTAAAAGACTCAACGGGCTGTTTGTCTCGTTTAGCTCGTGTGCTAGCTGAAGTTTAGCTTCTTGCTAACTGTAAAATCTTTGTTCCGCAGGAGGAGTCCGTCACAGCGGCCGGTAAAGACGAAACTTCCCTCACAGAAGCTTTGGAAAACACTCTGGACATTTCACAGGTCAGTGTCACATTTTATATTTTCATAGTTTTGCTTCAAATATTACAGATAGTCACGGTCTGGCGACACTGAGAGCTACGATATCAAGAGTCTGCAGGCGAGTCTGAGCAGACACCAAACTTATGAGGCTTCCTGCAGTTTTACTACTTGTGAAAAATCAGCAATATGTGACAGAAGATAAATTAAAGTAGTATTGATAAAATTAAAATGTGTCTGTCAATGTAAAAAACTGCTTGGTATAATTTAAATTGTAATCTTAATTACAAGTGGTGCATGTCAGCGCTTTACACTGAGTCATTGAGACTACTTTCAAAATGTTGGTAACGTAAAGATTGTATTCTCATATATAATCACTCTTGACATCAACTCAGCTCAAGTCAACTTTATTTATACAGCACCTCTCACACAAACATGCAGCTCAGAGTGCTTCACACGAATCACACTGACACAGTTTAAAAGAGAACACAAACAGCTGAACAATAAGTTTTGCAAGACCAAAAAAAAAATTACAACAATAAGAGAATAAAATATTGAAAAAGCAGACCAACCAAAACAGAACAAACTATCCCAAATATGATTAAAAAAAATAAAAAATTCCACACAATAAAAAGACAGAAAATAAATATAATAGAATAAAAATAAACTGGAGGGATAAAATAAGGTAAAGAGTTGAGATGCACAATAATATCATCAGCTTTTAAATCAACTCTCAGAAACAACCAACAAGCTTTTTTTTTTTTAATTTGCACAGTGAATGAATATCACAGACACTGAACAGTGTTTCATGTCACCATCAGAGTATACATGTATAAGATGATGTTAAGTCACTACAGAAGAGACTTGATGATGATCACTGAAATTAGGCGGGAAAAAATGAACATATTTACGGTTATTGGCCAATGAGTTGTTATAGATCAGCATATTGGGTATTGTGCCTCTCCAGTAAAAACCAACATTCGAAACTTGAAAATAAAGACTGTGATGTTACTCCACATTAAAAAGACAGATAGGTCTTGGAGCTCACCATTCTGATATCCAGAGGCGGTGACGTCCACAGTGTAAAAAAAGACGAGGTCATTTAAAGCTCTGTACCTACATGATGGGAAATAAATTAAAACAACTGTTAACAGGTCAGTTTGGGAATCTAGCAACACTCCACAGTCTGTATTTAAAATAAAATGTGTTTGTGTCTTTATTTCCATTATTAGTCTGTGTTTTATTTTAATTTAATTTTTATTCATGCACTTATTAACTTATTTTATTTGATGTTTATGTCTGTCTATCACTGTGTTGTTGATGAGGGGAAGTGTGGTTGTTGTGTTTTGTCTTTTATGAGCTGCCGGAGGCTGAAGTTCCCTTTGGGGAAGAATAAAGTTCTTTCAATTCTGTTTCGGAGCATTTCTTTGTTATTTTGTTTATTTTGGCCTCTGTTCACTCTGAGTTATTTTGCTTCAGTTTATTGTAAATTTGATTTATTGTATTTCAGTAATAAATATCTTTTCTTTAAACTGCAGTTCAGCATTGAGACTTCTGGTTTGGGGACCGGGGAGGTAACAGCCTTTCTCAGTTTTTGGTTGCACTCCTGCCCCCCTAGACGGGGGTGTAACACCTGCAGCGTGTTTTTTAGGTTCAGGAGATAAAGCTTGAAATTTGTCTGCATGACGAGTTGAAGATTCTTAATGATTTGTAATAATGTTTCAGACACGGTGCTAACAAATTCACACCCAGGACCACAAGCATGAAAGCACAGACTTGTCTGTTTTTGAAATGAAGTCTGGCTGGTCTTGTCCTTGCACTTGAGAACGTTGAGGAAATATTTTTATTTTTGTGATTCTGGATTGTCAGTGTTTCTCCGTGTGTGCAGGATGTTAAACTGACAGAATCTGCAGCCTCAGAGGAGACAGACAGCGGAGAGAAGCCGCTGCAGGAAGACAGACAGCAGGAAGGACAGAGAGACAGACAGCAGGACGGACAGAGAGACAGACAGCAGGACGGACAGAGAGACAGACAGCAGGGCGGACAGAGTGGCAGACAGCAGGACGGAGGGAATGACAGACAGCAGGATGGAGGGAATGACAGACAGCAGGATGGAGAGACTGCCTCTCCACCTGTAGCTGAGTCCTCCAGTGCAGAGTCAAAGGTAATGACGGCACAGATGGGTAACGATGGGTCGCAGTTTGCTTATAGAACCAGTTTTAATATGCAAAACTGGACTAAAATGTACACGAGGACATTTCATTTGACAACTCTGACTCTATTTTGGAAAGAAGAACAGAGTTTTGCAGGGTTCTTGTCTTGCTGCTTGTGTTAAACTATTTTAAAGATACCATATGGCTGTTTGACCAATGATTTCAGCAGTAAACAACATGTTGTCTCTGTGTCTTCCAGTGGGTGGTGGGTGCTAAGTGCCGGGCGGTGTGGTTAGAGGACGGGCGGGTGTACCCGGCAACTCTGGTGTCTCTGGACGGAGAGCGCTGCAGAGTTCGTTTCAGCGGCTACGGCAACCAGCAGGACATGGATCTGAGCGCGCTCAAAGGTCCAGAAGCTGTTGTGCAAACACAGAGACAAAACTCTCAGGTAACAATTTAACAAATATCCTAAAAGGCTTCACTGAATGTTCACCTTTAAAACATGATGGTCCTATAAACTCACAGCTGCTACTGTTCAAGTTTTTCCACTTTAAAAGCCTCAAACTCATGAAAATATCACAGCTTGTCATGAAGTCACGTGATTAAAGGTAAGAAGAAGGTCATAGGGTACAGGCAAAAGCTCTGGTGGGAAAAAATCTCATAAGAGAGTTATGAGTTGAGAATACTTTACCACAGATATGTTCCCAAGTCGAGAGTGAATATCTATAATCGCTCAATAAATATACATGAATGTATTTAAATTCAGTATTGAATCAGGCAATTGTGATTCTAAAATAAAATACTTTGATATAAATATTTAAAAAAGACTTAAAATTCACCAGATGGTATGAAAGTTATTTATGACTTTAGAACTTTAAGAGGGTTTTCATTTTTCAATCAAGGATAAAAAATATTCAGGGACTTCTTTACTCTTTGGTCCATTTTATTTTACAGGGATTAAAACATCTGAAATTGACTAGTTAGTATGAAAGCAAACTATTAATTTATACATTAAAAGGGTTACATTTTATAGTCAAGGTGAAAGAGACGATGTTTTTATTATCATGAAAACATTAAAACTCTACATATTAGATCGATTGCTTATCTATTAATTCAGCCTGCACTGACCTTGGCGAGCTTCATGTCCTGCCTCTCTGACACGTTATAATTCAAAAGGATGCAGTAAACTCATGATTGACACGTCCAGAGGACACGCCCTGTTTTTCCCTGATCATGCTGCATTAGTTTGGTTTCCATCCAAATGTAACATTTTCAATGAGTTTTTAGAAATTCTGCAAAAGAAAACAGGAATTTCTGAACCTTTTCATCCACTTCTGTTCGGAGAACATTGGGAGCTGATTCATCAAGAAGAGCAGTAGGTGGCGCTAATTCTCCAGTCAGGTGGTGCTGCAGAAGAAGAGTAACAGTCAAACCTCAAACGAAGGAAAAAACTGGATGTATGGTAACAGAGCACAGCGGACAGTGGAAATACACCTAACTGGGCTTTATCTGCGTCAGTCACTGAAGTCAGCTGGTGTGTATTTGGGACAGAGTCGTCACTGATAATGAAGATTTTCTAAATGTTACAGACAGAACCTTCAGATAACAAAAACAAATCTGTACCTTAACTGAAATATGAAGTCATCTGAAGGTACTAATAACTTTTCCTGGTAATTGGCTCATTTTAAGGTAAATTTAAAATCATTTCTTCGAACTTATGAATCAGCGACAGTGAGTAAATCCTGTGTTGAGTGTCCCACTGCTGTGTGTGTGTCAGGAGTGGAAACCTGGTTCTCGCTGTCGAGCCGTGTACTCAGAGGATGGTCTGGTTTATCCGGCTGTCATTCTGTGGGTCAAAGGTCAGCGCTGCTGCGTTCGCTTCAATGACTACAACAATGAGGAGGAACAGGACGTCAGCAGCCTGCTGAGCCCCGATGAGCTCCACGGACCCAGCAGAGCCTCCGCAGCTAAGGTAAAGACCCGGACCAGGACCCAGACCTGGACTTGAACTCAGACCTCAGTAGTTTTAGGGTGTTTTCACACTTGGTCCTTTTCAGCACACTAAACAGACTCAGAGGGGTGAACTGAACTCAGACCACCTCGGGACATAGTCTGAGTTTGGTTTGCTTCAAGTCCGTGGTGCGGTTCGCTGAACCTATGACCTGTGAACACAAATGCTCCAGGTTCACTCTGCTCTTTGCAGTTGTATTAAACCCTCTGGATCTCATGCTGTTGACCTGGGACGCTTGAAAAAACAGACGAAACCACGTTTTGGTCCACAGAAGATACTGCACGTCTCCAGATGTGGAACATAGAATACATCGAACAGGAACAATAAGTTCATCTGAAAGTGCGGAGCTTCATAACCGCACTGCAGGGCCATGTTAACGTAAAAACAAAACTGT
>NC_065515.1:2556579-2560122 GCF_006386435.1 Epinephelus moara
CATACGGGGCATGAGATATGCCCATTCAAAGTTTGCCATTTCAATGGGTTGCTATAGCGCCCCCCTTTGGCCAATTGATGTAATATTGCTTCACTGGCATCCTCCCATGACCCTCTACCACTGTGCCAAATTTCACATGGATTGACCAAGTCAGTGAGGAGAAAAACGTGGAACAGACACACAGACACTTTTGGTCAATATATTGTAAGATATTTAGAACTGAGTCTTTTTTCTGTTGCTCCACTTTTTTGTGCACTTTAAGAGTTCAGTTTGTTTAAAAAGGACTAAATGTGAAAACACTCTGAGTTCTGACTAAAATGTCACATCAAATGTTCAGATTCATAATCTTGTTGACTTCTTCTTTGAGCTGATGGTTCCTGATTGAAATCATTTAATCTACATTTTATTCAGCTCTCATTATTAAATTTAAAAAAAAAATCAATTTTCCGTGTGACTTTGCCGTGAGCTGAAACAAAAACAACACCGGAACATGTGTCACGTCAGATTTAAACTGTGAGGTGTGTGTTGATCCTGCAGGGCAGCAGCTGGAAGTCCAGTGTAACCAGCAGTAACGTGGAGTGGAAGAGGAGCAGAAGAGAGGAGAGGCAGCAGGGGGAGAGAGGAGAGAGGAGGAGAGAGGAGAACCATGTGGGGGACAGAGGAGGAGAGGTACACGTACTGTTTATGTCAGTGTTTTGCTTTAACAGAGTATTTTTACAGTGTAGTATTAATACTCTTCTTTAAAGGTGGAGTGTGTCAGATTTAGGAGGGTTCGATGGGTGAAGCAGCTCATGCATGAGATGGAGGCAGACAGAGAGGGTGAGTCAGTGAGTCCCTGTTCATTCGCTCACACCTGACTGAGCTCAACTGAACTGAGAAATGAACGAGTCGTTTCAGGAGGTGATACAGTTCAGTTTGTTCACCAGCAAGATTTGTTCTTTAGAAGTAAACGTTTGTGAAAGATGTCAAACTGTCTGCAGCTGTGATATTTTATATTAAGATTAATCTGCTGATTATTTTTATCCTTCCCCAACGATGTCCCAGCTTTGTGTCGTAACACTGTTGGTCATAAATGAACTGTGGTAAAGTTCCTCCATATCACAGGAGCCCAGATCTCCCTGCTCCTCTCCCAGTGCCGATGATCAGACCAAGAGATCAGGCCGCCTCTCCTTCTCTCTCTCAAACTCAGACTGAACAGCAGAATGAATGAAATCACCGCTCACGCCTGTTTTGCTGTATTTTGTGTGTCAGCAGGTGAAAGAGAAACTCAGCAGTAAAGTGGAGAAAGAAGCCGAAGAGAAGAAGACAGGAAACCAGCAGACAGACGGAGCGGAGAAACTGGCCAATCACAGCTTCTGTTTCTTCCCTCCGTTTCCTCCTCCTCCTCAGTCGGGCTCAGGGGTAAAACGAGCAAAAATATCAACATATTCCTGAACACATACCTTGATATTGATACTGTGACGATCCTGTAGGGTTTACTGTCGGTGCTTTTACAGAATGTACACAGTGAGATTTCTGATCAATAATCATTAATCGTTGACATGATGAATCTGATATAATGAACAGTCTGTCAGTTCAGATAATGACATCACTGGACTGTGGCGCAGCCTTTTAACCAGGAGAAGTTAACACGCACCATATTAACACACCCAGAATCTAATCTGCTGTGTGATATAAATATATTCCACTTTATTAATCAGGTCATTACTAATAATCTTCTGTGCATTGATCAGTTTGTGTCTCCCTCCTCAGGGCCCTGTGTCCTTCATCCCTCCTCCTCCTCCTCCTCTCTGGACGTTTGCTGGGAGAGATTCAAGCGGCTCTACTGGCGTTGATGCCTCCTCCAGCATGTTGATGCTGTGGTACATGTGTGGCTTCCACACCGGCAGCTACATGGTCAGTAACATGTTAATATCATATTACTAACATGCTAACTACACAAACTCAGCAGACCTGAGAACACGTCAGCAGCTGCAGCCAAACCGCCGCCCCTCTGACGTCTCTGACAAGATAAAGTCACTGTTAGAAGATCAACTTTGGTGTCTGAGTGTGAACCTGATGTTTAGTTGTCTAAAGGTGAAGTGATGCTTCGTGTTTTTATTGGACAGCTGGCTCAGCAGCAGATCGCTAAGCCCCGCCCCTTGTTGTTGGGTTACCAGTAGCCACTGGTAATCCATTAACTGTCAGAGCGAGCATGGAGCCCACACAGCTGCTAACCTGAAGTAGAGGTGCACTGGCTTTGAAATTCTGGCCGATACGGATGTTTCATATTGTTGTTTATTTTGTTTTTGTTGTTATTTATTCTCCCTGTTGTGCCAGAAAAACAGAAGTCTTCACTACATCATGATACATCACAATTTCCTCTCTAATATCTGTTTTATTTTGTTGTGGAAACATCAACAAGTTTCTCCTTCGGACAATTTTACGAGATTACACTGAACACATCATGAGAATGTTGCAGTTTACCTTCACCCAATACTCGTTTTTACTGAGTAGAGCTTGAATGCTAACTAGCTGCTAACAGCTAACTTTAACTAGCTGCTAACCTTTAACGGTTAACTAGCTGCCAACAGCTAACATTAACAGCTGCTAATGTAAATTAGATTCTAACAGCTAAGGTTAACTAGCTGCTATTGGCTAACTTTAACTAGCTGGTAAAAGCTAACGTTAACTGGCTTTTAACAGCTAACATTAACAGCTACTAACAGCAAATGGTAACTAGCTTTTAATTTAACTGCCCTCTAACAGCTAACATTAACTAGCTTCTAACACCTAATGTTAACTAGCTGCTATCAGATAATGTTAAATAGCCATTAACAGCTACTAACAGCAAATGGTAACTAGCTTTTAACTGCTAACGTTAACTAGCCTTTTATGACTTACGTTAACTACCCTCTAACACCTAATGTTAACTAGCTGCTATCAGATAATGTTAAATAGCCAGTAAAAGCTAACATTAACAGCTGCTAACAGCTAATGGTAACTACCATCTAACTGCTTACGTTAACTACCCTCTAACTGCTAACGTTAACTAACTTTTAACACCTAACATTAACTAGCTGCTGTCAGCTAATGGTAACTACTGTCTAACTGTTAACGTTAACTACCCTCTAACTGCTAACGTTAACAACTGCTAACAGCTAATGTTAGCTAGCTCTCCATCTGCTGATTTTAACGCAGAGTTGTGGTTCACAGTGAAACATTGTTTTTGAAACAACAGGCTGCGTCCTGAGCTGGTGTGTGTTGATGTGTTTCAGGCTCAGCAGGTGTTCAAGTCGAGCTCCAAGGACTGAGGTAAGAACTAGACACCTGTACACACTCAGGCACACACACTTGTACATACTTATGGCCTATTTCCACCAGATGCGTGTTGATAGGATTCAATTCTAGTCAGTGTGTGTGTTTCCACCGGCTGCGGCTGTGCTGCGTTCCGGCTCCGTCTCAGCTCCGGCACTCCGGAGCCCTCCGCCACAGATACGCAGGACTTCTATTTTTGCCGGATGCCGGAGCACAACGCAGCAATTCAGCACAGAGCAGATCGTG